>NC_143547.1:7215725-7374763 GCF_031878675.1 Megascapheus bottae | reverse complement strand
AGACTGTATGTGCCACACATGAAATTTTTAAAAAGTAATTCTGATAGACTGCTGTGTTTATACTCTACATCCATGCCCCTTCCCTCACTTGTAGGGATAGCCCAATATGTACAGTACCTCTGTAATTGGGCAAGCATGGCTTTATGTTGAGCACGTCTCTGACTAGGCTTCATATAGAATCATCTTTTTAAAGAGAGAGGCCAGCTGTGATCAGAGATGCCTTTGGGGTTTATGTCCTTGATTATCATCTGTTAAAATCTTCTGGCTTGTTACTGTCTTCCTACCTGAAGAAGCTCTATTTTCCATCTGGAGATGGAAATTTGATTTAAGCTCCCCCACCACTTTCTTTGAGACATCTGGAATCGAAGGTTACATCTGTAGCACGTCCTAGGCTATGTGCTACATATGAGCAGGTTGTAGGAAAGTGATCTGCTCAGGATTCTGGGATGAGTGCCTCTGATCACCTTTGGCCTCTTAAACTATGTCATAAAAATAGTAATCATTTTGTATGCATGCCATTGTCCGAATAAGGTTGGATGGGGTGTGTTTGTCTTCTTTCTTATATAAAGATATTTCACTATGGCTCTGATTCACCTTAGGGAATACTTTATCTTCCTTGTTTAAGAAAGGAAACTGCAGGATTATTAGAAAGTGATGTATGTGTCATTTCAACCATTCTTTTCCGGGGACTTCTTTTGGGAATTAGTCCTTGAAATAGCTTAGACATTCAAGGTTATGGCTTAAAGTTCTGTTATATGTAGAACAAAATAAATTCACTCTAATTAAACAAATAATATTTTAAGGGAACATACGACTTCTGAGTGCAGCTATGATAGACTAGAGCAGTCAATTTTTTTTTCTTATGCAATCAGCAGCTCTGAAATAAAACAAAATATTCAGAAGAGCTCTTTTTAGGCACTGGACAATATATAGCATAGGAGTGTTATCTTGGAAAGAAGGAAAACATGTCTCCTGTCTGTAATTCTGGCTATTTAGGAGGCTGCAGTGTGAGTGAGGATCAAGGTTCCAAGCCAGCCTGGGCAGGAAAATTTGTAACTTGAATTTGAGACTTGAATTCTGGATCCTGGGCATTGTCCCTGTGCTCTTTAGCTCAAGGCTACCACCCTACCCCTTGAGCCACAGCACCACTTCCAGTTTTCTGGTGGTGAATTGGAGATAAGAGTCTCACAGAGGGGCTCGGGAGTTTGGCCTAGCGGTTAGAGTGCTTGACTAGCATGCACAAAGACCCGGGTTCGATTCCATATACACAACCAAACCGGAAAAGTGGCAGAGACGAGACTGCGACGGCGACAGAGAGCGAAAGAAGCGAGCTGAGCTGAAGTGAACAGAGCCCAACCGAGTGGTGGCCGGAGCGGGCGGGGCCGGAGCGAGCAGGACCGGAGCGTGCGGGAGCGAGCCGAGCCAGAGCCAGCGAGGCCGGAGCCAGCGAGGCCGGAGCGAGCGGGGCCAGAGCGAGAAGGGGCCGGAGCGAGCAGAGCCAGGAGCAAGCGAGAGCTGGCCGGGCCGGAGCGAGCGGGGCCAGAGCAAGCCAGGGCCGGAGCGAGCGGGGCCAGGAGCGTGCGGGAGCGACCCGGGCCGGAGCGAGCGGGGCCGGAGCAAGCGGGGCCGGAAAGAGAAAGGGGCCAAAAAAAAAAAAAAAAAGAGTCTCACAGAGTTTTTAGTGCCTGGACTGGCTTTGAACCTCAATCCTCAGATCTCAGGCTCCTGAACAGGATTACAGGCATGAGCCACTGTGCCTCATGAAAATTTGTGAGACTCTTTAATTAATCACCAAAAAACCCCAGGAGTGCAGCTGTGGTAGAACACTGGCCTTGAGCACAAAATTTCAGGGACAATGCCCAGGCCCTGAGTTTAAGCCCTAGGACTGCCCCCAAAAAGTGTTTCAAATCTAAGAGTGTGCTTTTTAAATTGCAGCACAGGCTGATGGAACCTAAACAAAGAACAAAACTCATGGGATAAAGGAAATGGACATTGTAATTCAAACTAAGATGGCTCCGATTTTCAAGTGAAGGAATTACAGAAGAATGAGCCATCTAAAGAGAGAGTTCCAAAATCTATAGATGGGTTCTTTTGCTCTTTGTCCAGAAACTACACTGAGCATCAGTTAGGGTAAAGTTTCATTAGGCCTAGCAGAAAATAAAGACTTCAAGGATTATTATCTGAGTGAATATCCCAGAGATGAAGTAAATGCATGAGATCTTGCCAAACAGAATTGAAAACTATGATGAGAACCCAGGGACGCCAGTCATCGATCAGTGATACCCTACCTAGACCCCACCTAACAAAGCTTAAAATCCAGGCCTTAGTAAGACAAGATAATCCCCCATAACCAACTCTCCTGTCCTAACAAAATTTGATATTCTTGCAAAGAAGACAACAAAATCCAATCTTGCAACAACATAACCATGCACAGTTGTTGGCAACATATACTCATAAATAACATTTGTATGGTATATGGGTAACTTGTAAAAGATAAAGGAGGCATCTCTGAGTAGTTTTTAGTTATCTCTACATGCTTTAGTTAATAATGGCGTGACTAGTAGGAGACTGTACTCACAGCTTTTGTTTGCCATGTACTTACACAATATATAAAATGCAAATATCAGAAGTTAAACTAGCACGGCCCAAAAATGGTTGCCTACTAAGAAGCCAGAAGTATTTTTTTTTAAGTTTTGATTTATTTTTATTTATGTTGTACTAAGGATTCAAAACCAGGGCCTCATGCATGCTAGGGAAGCACTTTAACACTAAGCCACATTCCTAGCCCAAGCCAGGAGTTTTTACAAGTACATAAACACTGAGTTCTGACTCTAATATCACAATAGACTGAATGATTGCTCTTATAAGCCTCAGTGATTCCTGCATGCTGCAATTTGGAATGTGGCATTTTCATGCATATCCTTATCCCTAGGACTGTGTTCCTACACTTTCCCCATTATAAACTGTGGTCTGCAGGCTTTTCTTCTGACACTAAGATAGACCTTAGTACTGAACCTCCTTTCATAACTGGCTTTGGGGATAACTGGAAATTCAGAGCAACATTCCCAGCCATATAGCATAATTGCATCTCTTGGGGAGGTGTTAACAAGCAGAAGCATAGCAGAGCGCCCCTGGGCCTTGACTTGCATAGAGCTTTTGCTCATGTGCCTGCCCCCCCCCCCCCCCGCGCCTTCCCTGAGCTCCAGGCAGAAGACATTCATTAGTAAATATTAAACAGCACTTTCCTTGCTACTGGTAGATGGGGATGGTATGAAGCCCCCTGGGACACTCTGAGACTCACTTACCAGCCACATCAAAAGGGTTCAACACTCACGTCTCCTTGAATGATATCACAGCTATCAGAGAAAACAGCCACGCTGACTGATGTCTAGGAAATTAGTGATAGGGAGTGCGGTGACAGGTGACCACCAGAAGTGACAGAGTTCTTTGGAACAGGTGATGAATCCATTTTTGTCCTTCTGTTTGTGGTTTACCATATCCATTTCCAAACTACATGTCCATCTATGAGCTCAATGAATGCATAATCTTTGAGAAAATGGGTGCCACCTTTGGAAGCAGTATCTTTTATGTTTTAATCGCAATTATTGACAAATAATATAAGGTCAGTTCTGATCAGCAGGCAAACTTTATTGGATCGATGGAACTTACTCTGTAGAGCTAATTTTAGTGTCTACTCTTTGTGCAATTTCACCATCCTGCTGCTCAAAATTGGAGAAATGTAGAATAGTAGTCTGGAGGAAATTTGGGGCACCCATCTACTCATTCATACAGTTGGTATTTACCCATAATTGGTATGTACCAGACACTGTATTGATTATTTGATGGCTGTGAGGATATAAAGATTAGATCCTTGTTTTCAAGGACCTTTCCTTTTTTGTGTGTGGGTCATGGGGTTGAACTTGGCCTGGGCGCTGTCTCTGAGCTCTTCAGCTCAAGGCTACCGCCCTACCCTTGAGCCAAGCCCCACTTCCCTGTTTACTAGAGGTTAATTGGAGATAAAGAGTCTCAGGTCCTTTTATGCCTGGGCTGGCTTTGAACCTTGATCCTCAGATCTCAGCCTTCTGAGCAGCTAGGATTATAGGAGTGAGCTACCACGCCTAGCAAGAACCTTTCCTTTTTTGGAGAACCTTGCTAATTAAAGTATGGTCTACAAGACATCAGCCTTGACCTGACCTTGGAAACTCTTAGAAATGCTTAGGTCTTGGACTTGCCCTTTACCTATTGACTCATTGGTATTTCCACAAGATCCTCAAGTGAGTAGGATGTACAGCAAAGTTTGAGAAACACTGGTGTAAATCATGGCTTCTTAACTTGCACACTAGAAAGACCTAATAAGGGCTTTTGAATAGCACTGATCTTTCCTGTACCCTTTGCCACAGAATTATGATTTAATCCATGTAATGTTTGGCATGGTCATTGGCCTCGTAAGAAATTCCCAGATGATTCTAAATGTGCAACCAGATTATAGAGCCACTCATTTACTCTAGCCTTTTCAACTCTGAACACAAAACAACCCCCAAACAGATGAGATGGTGGCTCATTCTTTTAACCAAATTGCAGGGCAGGTGGAACATTTGAAGTGCCTAGGGTAGAAGTAGACGCATCAGGTCAAGCTAGTGACAGCCGCTCTCATGGCACTTACTGTCCCAACAGTCGGGGATTTTCTGTCAGTAGGTACCTGGCACTCTGGCAGGGCAGAGCACTGGAGTGCTTCCACCAGGTTGCCTGGGGCTGTGCTGGCAGGCCCTATCAGACTGAGGCACGATCTGGAAGTCTGGGAATAGTCTAGTTCTTCAGACACCCGCCGCCAAGGCCTTCCCTTCAAGTGTGGGAGCTCATGCCAGGGACTAGAATTGGCTTACTTCAGGCAGAAGGGAGTACCCTGGTTTATTAGTACCCTCAAAACATGCTGAGTCACATGACAAACACATGGGAACTTAATTAAGAAGCATTTTTAAGGGCGTTCCTAGATTCAATGGGGAAAATTAGCAGTAATCTTTAAGGAGACATTCAGCCTGCATTTCTTAATATTTGTAGGCAGAATTTGGTAACTCCTGACACGTGGAAAAAGTCATCTTTCCTTGGAAAAAGTATTTTGGAGTCCTCTAAAAAATGTCATTAACATGTAATTTTTTTTAAAAAGAAGGAGGCACAAGTAGCTCATGCTTGTAATCGTAGCTACTCAGGAGGCTGAGATGTGAGGATCACAGTTCAAACCCAGCCAGGGCAGTAAAGTCTATGAAAATCTTATCTCCAGTTAACCACCAGGAAACCAGAAGTGGCGCTGTGGCTCAAGTGGTTGAGCAATAGCCTGGAGCTGAAGAGCTCAGGGACAACACCCAGGTTCAAGTCCCATGACCAACAAAAGGGGAAAAAGGTAGAAGAGGTGTTTGTTTCCTGGTCACATTATCTCTCAGGGATTTGGCCTGTCAGTATAATCCCCACACTGCCATTAACAGCAGCGAGGGAGCTATAATTGTGCTCCTTTTTACATCGTGGGAAGGTTTTCATATATAGCAAGAAACAACTCTGGGCGTTTTTTCCTCCTAGTCCCATGGCCCCTGTTTGTTCCCTTCATCACCTCTCTTAGCTCCACTTCACTCTGTAGGCAAAATAAGTGAGGGCTGCTTTGTCCTAGCAGACTGCTAGCAATGAGCAGATGGCCTAAGATAGTGTAGAAGGTAGAGATTGCACAGCAGCACACTTCAGACTCCGTTACTTTATCCCTTACAAGGAAAATCGGTGTTTGTACTTTTATTAGTAAGGGGGTTCCATTTTGTTCTAATATTGGCCGGCCCATGAAGCATGGAGAAACAAACCATTTGGGCCATGTTAAGGGTTTGCTCATGGTGGAGCGAACATTCTATATGGGAAATACAATTTCTTACTGTATTCTTGGTATTCAGGTATACTTGCCTCTCCTTTCATGCCATTGGAGCTCATTTCTTAACATGTTTTTCTGGATTTTTTTTCCCCTGTGGCACTGGAACTCTGGGCCTGAGTACTGTCCATGAGCTCTTTAGCTCAATGTCAGTGTCTAACACATTGAGCCACAGCACCACTTCCAGTTTTCTGGTGGTTCATTGGAGATAAGAGTCTCATGGACTTTTGTGCCCAGGTTGGCTTTGAACCATGCTCCTCAAATGTTACCATCCTGAGTAGCTAGGATTACAGATGTGAGCCACCCACACCCAGCCTGGAACCTTTCTTCTACATGTTACTCTTTAATTTGTTTCTACCTCCTGCTTTATTCACATCTCCACCCTTGCCTATACTACTTTCTTGTCCTTATTAGAATTTGAAAATCCACTAGCCAACCATCTCAGGTTATGCTTACGATCCTGGTGTTATTATTAATAATAGTGTCCCAGGTTTGGAAATAAGTAAAATATTCTGGCCATACTACTTTTGTTCTCAGCTATGCAGTGCTGCGTTCACTTAATTCCTACTTGTCTTAGGGACATCCACTTCTACCTAGATGACATTCTTCCTCCATTCTGCCACTGTCACTCACAGGTATAATCTTAACATCATACCTTGTCAGTCAGTGTTGACTATTCATTGGTTTGAGACCTTTGCCCTAAGCTGTAATTCTTCCTTTCTTTCCCTTCCCTTTCCCCTTTCCCTTACCCCTTCATACTTTATGTCACTGTTCAGTATTCATTGGTTGGAGACTTGTTCTAAGCTTTTGTTTTTCCCTTCGCTTCCCTTCCCTCCTCTCCCCTCCCCTCCCTCTCCCTTCCCCTTCCCTTCCCTCTCCTTTTCTTCCCCTTCCTCTCCCCTTCCCTCTTTTTCCTTCAACTTCCCCTTCCATTTCCCCTTCTCTTCCCCTTCCCTTTCCTCTCCCCCTTCCCTTCACCTTTCCCTTTCTTCCTCTCCCTTCCCCCTTCCCTTTCCCTTTCTTTCCCCTTCCCTCCCCTCCTCTTTTTCAATTTCCTTTCCCTTCCCCTTTCTCTTTTGCCTTCCCTTCTTTTCCTTCCTCTTCCTTTTTCCCTTCTCCTTTCCCTTCCACTTTCACATATTATTCCCCTTCCCTTTCCCTTCCTCTTTCTCCTCCACTTTCACTTCTTCCTCTTTCCTTTCTCCTTCCTTTCCTTCCCTATCCCCTTCCCATTCTATTCCCCCTTCTTTTCCTTTTTCCCTTTCCTAGTCCCTTTCCTTGTCTCCTTCCTCTTCCCCTTTCCTTCAGTTCCCCTCCCCTCCCCTTCAACTCTCTTTTCAATTTTTCTTTTCTTTCCTTTCCTTCCCTTCTTCTTTCCTTCCCCTTCCCTCCCTTTCCCCTTCTTCTCTTCTTTTATTTTTGTTTCTTTTCCCTTCTCCTTTCCCCTTCCCCTTACCTTCCTCTCCTTCTCTTCCCCTTCCGTTTCCCCTCACATTTCCTTTCCCTTTCTTCCCCTTCCCCTTCTCTTTCTCTTTCATGGCTGGTATTGGGGCCTGAACTCAGAGCCTCACTCTCTTTCCTGGCTTTTTTTTTGGGGGGGGGCTCAAGAGTGGTGCTATACCAGGCTTTGAACTTTGATCCTTTGATTTCAGCTTCCCGAGTAGCTAGAATGACAGGTGTGAACTTCCAGGGTGTGGTTTAAGCTTTAATTCATGAGTGTTCTTTTGTGAGACCAAGCTTTCCCCCATCTCTTCCTTCACTCTCATTGATCTTGCCCTTGACTTTCTCACTGCTGCACTTCCCTTACTCTCTCTTTGCAGGGATTCTTCTGACAGTGGTTCTGTTTCATTTTAACTCACAACATCTGTTTCTTCTAAATGGCTCTGAGCTTGGGAGCTCTGTGAGGATATGATGATTTATTTTTCTCCTGATTCCTCTCCTATTCTGCATACTCTTGGTCTATAAGCGATTTCACAGTTCTTGAAGCACAATCATGTGAATAATTCTTTGTTGTTGCCATCAAAATTTTAGTTCTTTGGTCTAGTTTATTGAAGAGGATGTATTTCCATTTCGCAGTTTACTGTCAAAATGATTCCCATTTCTCTTAAATTTGCTTCTGTTGCCAGAGAAAATGCTTTGGTTCTCTCAGTCTCCATCCCTTTCCAGGTATCCTGACTGTATCACTGGTTTCCACCCAGGATCCGCTTTGCTCTTTAGCTCCTCTTACTAGCCTCAATCCTCTGGCAGTTTTCTTTTTTTGACTATGCTTACTAATATCATCTATGAGCCTTTTGTGTTAATTCTTTTTTTTTTGCTAGTCCTGGGACTTGAACTCAGAGCCTGAGCACTGTTCCTGGGCTTTCTCAAGGCTAAAGCTCTACCCTTTGAGCTACCACACTTCCAGCTTTTTTCTATGAGTACTGAGAAATTGAATTCCGGTCTTCGTGCCTGGCTAGGCTAGGCATTCTTACCACTAGGCCAAATTCCCAGCCCTTGTGCTTGTTCTTATACTAATCAAGACAGTTAGACATATTTTGTTTTCCCTTTGTGCATCCCCTCTCTTGCTTCAAAATAGATAATAATTAGCATTGTTGAGTATTTTCCTTAAGGAGATGATGATAACACATATAGATGACCCACCCAAGCCAATCACCACCAGTGAGAAGTATGAAAAAGATCATGTCATTATTACTCAATAGTTTCCTCTGTAGTTGGGCATAGATTCTCAAGTGGTCTGGATAGGCCTTTGATGGTTAAAATTTGCCTTAATTTCTCATGCATGGAGCAAAGGGGTTGTTGAGTTATTATTTGCAAAAGGCTGAAGTCAAAACATAGTTTGTACCATTTAGAAAGTCTGAAAGAACTGTAGTATTAAATATTTATGTGCATTTTATGATCCAAAAGTGAATGTGTAAAAAAGTCCAATACTTACATAAGCAAACTATTCAAACAAGAGAGGATTTAAGATTATTTGAAAAGATGTTCGTGGTTTCCTCTTACTTTTAAATAATATTTTATTATCTTTTCATTGTACAAAGGAGTTGGCATTCACCATAGTTGTTTATGAATGCTGTATGTCTTGATCAATGTTACCCTTTCAGCATTGTCACCCCCCCTTCTTCACCCACCTTCTCCCTTACTTATGCTAATTTTAGGTTACATATTGAATTTTTGCCTTTTAACCAAGCAGTTTATGTGCATAATGCATCTTGATCTTTATGACACTAAAGTGTCATCACTTTAGTATCTTCACCCCTCTTAGATCTATCCCCTCCCTTAGATTTCTCAATCTTGTGATATATAGCCTGAATTCTTGCCTGCATTCTCTCTCCCTCCCCTTTTCTACTCTTCTCCTGTTGGCTTCACCTTACCCTCTTGCAAGTACCCATTTCCTGATAGTTTGCTGGGCTTTGACTTAGTCTTTTTAAAGAATCACAATTTGTGGGGCCGGGAATTTGGCCTAGTGTTAGAGTGCTTGCCTTGCATGCACAAAGACCCAGGTTCGATTCCTCAATACCACATACATTTACAAAAGCCGGAAGTGGTGTTGAGGCTCAAGTGGTAGAGCTCTAGCCTTGAGAAAGTCCAAGGACAGTGCTCAGGCCCTGAGCTCAAGCCCAGGACTGGCAAAAAAATAGAATCACCATTTGTAGTTACCATAGAGTCTATTATGCTTGAGTTAAATCATTGTAACCTCTTGCTTACCACTTACTGTGTTTACTTGTAGAGTTATAGTCACATTGTAGGTTCCCTCTTATTTTAGAATCAGGGTACTTGGTTGATTATCTGTTTCCCAAAACAACCCTGTATAATACTGTATCTGTCTTTCACATACAATTCTAACCTCCTGAGGTCAGGGACCCTGATACTGCATGTCTAATATTAAGTATCTACAGAAATTAAATATATTTTATACTTTGTGGATATTTGTTGGATGATTATAATGAAGTAGGAATTGACACATAATATTGAGTGTAAGAGAACAGATAGGGCATTTACCATGGCCACTTTTCTAAAGACAAGTTCCAAGCTCTGTTTTGAAATAAGGAGGAAAAGAAATTAAGAAAAAAGGATATACCAGGGATCTCCTTGGAAACAAACTATATGTATTGAAAGCCTTAACTGTGGGCCAGGAATTTGGCCTAGTGGTAGAGTGCTTGCCTAGCATGCACGAAGACCCAGGTTCAATTCCTCGGTACCACATACATAGAAAAAAGCTTGAAGTTGGGGCTGGGAGTTTGGCCTAGTGGTAGAGTGCTTACCTAGCATGCACGAAGACCCAGGTTCGATTCCTCGGTACGACATACATAGGAAAAAGCTGGAAGTGGTGCTGAGGCTCAAGTGGTAGAGCATTAGCCTTGAAAAAAGTCCAAGGACAGTGCTCAGGCCCTGAGTTCAAGCCCCACAACTGGCAAAAAAAAGTCGTGTGTTTGTGTGTGTGTGTGTGTGTGTGTGTGTGTGTGTGTGTGTGTGTGTGTGTGTTTGCTTGCTGGTCCTGGGGCTTGAGCATTGTCTCTGAGGTTTTTTGTTGTTGTTGTTGTTGTTGTTTAAAGCTAGTGAATCAGATCTCCACTTACAGCTTTTTGATAGTCAATTGGAAATAGGAATCTTATGGTCTTTCCTGCTATGGCTTCAAACCATGATCCTCAGATCCCAGCTTCTTGAGTAGTTAGGATTAGAGATGTGAGCCATCAGTGTCCAGCTTCAAAAGAATTTCTAAGGATTGAGGGCAAAGAAAAAAAATTTTTTGCCAGTCCTGGGCTTGAGCTCAGGGCCTGAACACTGTCCTTGGACTTTCTCAAGGCTAGAACTCTACCACTTGAGCCTCAGCACCAGTTCCAACTTTTTTTCTATGTATGTGGTACCAAGGAATCAAACCTGGGTCTTCGTGCATGCTAGGCAAGCACTCTACCACTAGACCAAACTACCGGCCCTGAGCAAAGAAATTTTACCCTGTGACTCTTTTGTAAATTTCTCTAGGATCATTGCTTATCTTTATGTAAACTTTAGAAGCTACCAAATTCTGCCACCACTACCTCACCTCTCTGACTTATTCTTCCGAGATTGATGTGAGATCACTTAGTGGTGATGTAACAGGAAGGACCATGCTATTTACCTGTACTTCTTTTTCCCCAGAAAGATAAACATTCTCTCATGTTGCAAGTCTTTTGAAGCCCTGTTTTATTTTGAGTAAATCTGAACTTGTATTTATTTTTTAGTGTTTTACAACACTAAAACCTGTAACCAAAGATTAATCTCTAAAATCTGCACTGTCTTCTAAAGGGTTAGATTATGTTGGAAACAGATATTTCCTTGGGGATGTAGTAATATTTGTGCCTCACTTGAGGTAAGCCATATCATGGGTTCAGATAGGGGCCATCTTGTTCTACAGTTACCCAGGGTTTTGTTGTTGTTGTTGTTTTGTTTGTTTGTTTTTCATGACAGATTACAGATCTCAGAAAGGGGCTTCATTGACTCCATAAATATTGTGTGGGGCTTTGTGCAAAGGGCTGGGTGGACATAATAGTGAAAAATCAGATATATAATTCACTTTGCAGAAATGTCTGGTCTAGAAAGGCAACATTGAATTACATATGCCATGCTTGGCCTTCTTGGAATCCACATCTGGTGGTTGACCCCTTCTAGCTTCTTTCTTGGCTCCAAGAGGATTCTGAACATAACCTCTTTCTTTATGGTCGTATTGCCTCATATATAGCTTTAAAAAATCTTCTGTGTTACCAGCATTTTTGGAAAGCATTCATTCACTTTGAGCTTCAGCCAGAATTTCTTGGCCACAAATCTGAGTATCATGTTTTAACTCAAAGATGCTATACTTGACAGTGGTATGTGTATCGTCTATATATCAAGAAGGAGGGGATATGTGATGCTCAGGGGATGAACTTTATAGTTGGCCAGATGAGTCCTGGATTGCATGACAGATGGAAGATAGATTAGCATGAATTGGACTAATAAACGGTTGAAAAGGAAAGAAACAAGGAGAGGTTTTGTGGCCTAAAGTCAAGTGCCTAAGAGAACCATGGGCTCGTTAGGGTCAAGGATGGAAGCTTGGAGAAGGCTAGGTTCTTGCTAATCTTGTTCATTTCCCCCTTCCTAGCACCTGGCTCAGTGCCTAGCATAAAATAAGCATTCGAGGGATGTTTGATGAATGAACAAACAGAGGAAAAATTATCCAAAGGCCAAGCAGATTTTATCTGAAGGAATAGCGAGGTTTCTTCCATTTAGTAAGCAAACATTAAGTTCTATAAGATGGAGGAAGGGCTTTTTATCCTGACAACTATGCCCCATCAACATCAAAAGGAGAGCCATGTGTTAACAAGCTTACATAAAGTGTGATTTTTCTTATGCTTGCTTGACTGTTGCAAATTTTAATTTTGACTGGCTTTATGACAGGCTAACCAGAGGACATTTGTGCATTTGGCTTTTTCTGTTAATGAAACACTTTTATGTCAATAAAACTAACATTAAAAAACACAAATCCTCTCATCTTTAAGGGGAAAAAAAGACTTTATTGATTTGGAACATCTAAAAGCAGCATTGGGTTTGGAGTCCCAGTGAACTTTTAAGCATTTGTTTTCTCCCACTGACTTAGGAGTCCATGCTGCCATATTTATGTCGACCTCAAGGACAAAGCTTCTGTTATGTCATAAAGGGGTGTCAGAACTCTTTGAGTGCTTGTCTGCGTTACTCACACTCTGCTTTCCTGTTTCTAGGACTGCATTGATGCAGGCTGGTGGGAAGGAGAGCTCAATGGTAGAAGAGGAGTATTTCCTGATAATTTTGTGAAATTGCTTCCAGCGGACTTTGACAAAGAGGGGAGTGTAAGTCTTTAAGTTTTTTGGTCTCATGCCTTGTATGGTATCAGAATTATGATTCCCACCATGGAACTTGGGATGGTAGTCGAGGGAAGTTTGATATAATGCTAAAGAGCACTGAATGTGTTACAGGCCTGAGTTCTGAGCTATTGGCAGTCAATGCCCTGTTACAAGCCCTTTATAGTACTCCTCTGTCAGCGGTGACAGTAATCCTGATTTGAGGCCTACCTGTATAACAAAAGATAACATGCTGGGCACTGGTGGCTCACGCCTGTAATTGTAGCTACTCAGGAGGCTGAGTTCTGTGGCTAATGGTTCAAAGCCGTCTCAGGCAGGAAAGTCCATGAGACTCGATGTTCCATTTGGTGGATAGGAGGGAAATAAATTCACATAACAAAGAAGGACTGATCATTCAGTAAGGAAATTTCTACCAAGAAAAATCAGGTGGAACATTTTTACTAATGATAGTAATCCAATAGTGGGTTGTCAGTTATGAATAAACTAGTTATTGAGAAAAATGGTTCCTAAACACTTAGTACTTATTGGATAAGAAATGTTTTGAAATAAAAAGACAGGAATGAGTGTAGAGGCTCTAACTCTAGGTTGCAACAACAGATGGAACTGAATTTAAATCCTTCCTCTGTCACCTAGTTGTAGTATGGCCAAGGTTGAGTGTCTGAATTGTGTTGAACATTGAGATTGACTGAGATGGCTCACCTGAATTCCTTAGCACAATGTCTGCTAGTTTATATATTCCCCATGTATGTTATTATTCTACTCACTATAATTACTGGTAACTCTTTAAGACTGGGAAAAGGCTGCAACCACAATTATGAAGTAATACTAGAAGGCTGACTCCAGTGTTTTTTTGTTTTTGTTTTTGTTTTGTTTTTTGTATTTAATTTTGGTGGGGTTTTTTGCCCCCCCCCTCCAAGGCTTCCCTGGGAATTCAACTAAAAATGAATGAACAGCCATCATGAATATACTCACTGATAAATAAAGTGATTGTGTAATAGGACATTTCCGTTATAGAAAATTCCCAGTGTAGCATCCGTTTCCATCCCCCACTGGCCTGTAAAGCTAGCCAAGCAGCTTTGCATTGGCTTTTATGCTTATGCCTAAAAACATGGGTGACTTAGTGATGGTGTAGCTGGGGATGGGTCTGCCATTTCCTGAGCTGACAGTGTAAAGATGATTAGAATCATTAACATGAACACCCTGTATGAATGACAGAGGCTGAAACATTTTGCCACCCATTTTAGCAGATGTCATCTTGTCTTGCTCGTGGTTGGGGTTGCAGTCATTCACCCAGAAAAGAGGACAGTCTGTGGTGATTAGGGGAGATAGAAGCAAGCTGCATTTCTTCTACAGCAGGTCTTTTGACTCAGCAGACATGGCCCAAATATGCTGATGCGGTTGGCATATTTTCTGTGGTCACCACCAAGCCCTTTGAAATTCCTGGTGGTCTTTTTTCATGAGCATTTAGCAGATCCCTTCTTTCCCTCTTCCTTCTCCTTCTCCCTCTGTCTCTATCTTTCTCTGTCTCTCTGCCTCTCTGTTTCTGTCTTTCAGGGATTTTTTCCTCCAGATATTCTAGGAGAGCACTTATTGATTTCTTGATGCATATGTAAGAGTAATTGTGTAAGCTGTTTGTGAGAAGAGAATCTAGATTCAATGGATGTTTCGTTTTATTTTAATCCATCATAGTAAAATTAAATCTCAGAATGGAAAGATTAAATATTCGGAGGCTCTAATGAAGCAAGTGCATGCTCTGTCATTATTACTGAAAGATAACAGGAAGCTTGGATTCTCAGAAATAAGAGAAACAACATGTTTCTCACTGTTATTAGGAAAAGACAAAAATTAGAATAGGTCTTTCTGAGGGGCTAGGAGTTTGGCCTAGTGGTAGAGTGTTTGTGTAGCATGCAAGAAGACCCAGGTTCAATTCCTTGGTACTACATACATAGGAAAAGCCGAAAGTGGTGCTGAGGCTCAAGTGGTAGATTTCTAGCCTTGAAAAAGCCCAAGGACAGTGCTCAGGCCCTGAATTCAAGCCTCAGGACTGGCAAAAAATAGAATAGGTCTTTCTGAAAGGTAGTGCTTCTAAAAGGGAATGTTTCAAGGAAGTCACAGGCTTTGGTCTTTATAAGAGGAACAGATCAAATCACCAGAAGTAGCATTGCTTTTTGTAGTACTCATGGGATGAGAAGGCTTTTTAGAGGTCGTGCCATGTCAGAACTGGCTTTGCTGAGGTTCCTCGGGTGTTTCTTTAGTGAGTGTGCCACAGGGGAGCATTTGCCTTTTAGCCACAGAAACTCAGACACTTTCCTTGAAAATGCCCCTGAAACTATGATGCAGCCTCACCTTTGCTGACTGTTAGACTTAGGCTGCCAGCTTCCTAATTGGAATAAGAACTGCGATATGAGCCCATGCGAATGCACAGGTCTACGTCTCGTGAGCATTTGCCTTCAGTGGGCTTACTTCCCTGGAAGCCAGCTTCCACCAGAAGCTACGTTTATCCTGCAGGGCAAGAAAACTGAATTTGGGAGTTTGCTGTTTCTACAAAAGGCCTGGCAGGTATTGCTCAAGGCCTTCTTCACACCCGGGGGAAAATGTTTGCCAAGGGAGCCATATGTTCATTTCCCTTGAGCTCAGATCCTCTCTCATTCCTCACTTTGAACTTAATCTCTGACAACAGAGCCTATGTCCCAAGCTTTTTCCTTCGTGGAGCCTAACACAATGCATGGCATATGGTTGGCAGTCGAGAATCCCTTGTCCTTGGGCCCTGCGATGCGGGATGTAGTTCTGTTTCCTTTTACCCCTTATCCTGCTTGCTGCTCTGTGTTGAACTTCTATAAAAGAGGAGGGATAGTTGGAGGAACTATAGGGATTCTGGGCTTTTTGTCAGATTCTCCCCTCCTTCCCGGACAAAGAAGGAACCAGGTACTTCTATCTGGGAATAGGGTATGGACATACCATTTGAGCATCACTTCCATGACAGAATACATGGAATGAAGGAGTGAATCATGGTGGAAAACTGAGAAAACATACTAAAGAACACCTAAATGTCAGCGTCCAGTACCCACCAAGTAGGCTGTCAGTTTGGATGGGCCCCATATAAAAGAGTAATCAGAATGAAAACTGTGAGGCTAGACGCTGAGGGGGGAAATGAGGAAGAGACCCTCCCCAAAGCAGGTTAACCAAGTGGCTTCTGAGACTCTCATGCAGGGGACAGGACAGGTGGTTGCTGACATTCTGGAAGGTACAGAGGAGTGATAACAGACCTGACATTACCCACAGCATATCCCCAACTGCACCCTTCAGAAATGTACTCTCCCTTTAAAAAAAATGACTCAATTTTCCATATTGTGGTAGAGTTGGAGAACTTTTTTTTCTGCTAAGGGTCATTTGGATATTTATAACATCATTTGCAGGCTATGCATGAAGTAATCAATACAGCAGACTTGGCTGCAGGCAACCTAGGAGAAGCAGAGATGCATACACATTATGTAGCAATTGATTTTGTAGGTCTTATGCAGTCTGCCAGATATTCCCCCACCCCTGTAACTTCCAATGCACTAAGGCATCCTATCAAGTGTATTCAGCTACCAGAGTATATCCTCTGGTAATTTTCAATAAAGCACACAGTGGGGACCAAAACTCTTAAGAAAAATTGGCTCATGTGACAAAGTGGCATATCAGAATTATTGCCCAAAAGAGCATTAAGCCAGATAACTATTTCTTTTGGGGCAGTCTTGGGGCTTAAACTCGGAGCCTGTGCACCCTCCCTGAATCTTTGTGCTCAAGGCTAGCACTCAACCATTTGAGCCACAGTGCCCCTTTTAGCTTTTTCTGAGTAGTTTATTGGAGATAAGAGTACCATGGACTTTTCTGCCTTGGCTGGCTTGGAACTGCAATCCCCAGACCTCAGCCTCCTGAGTAGCTAGGATTACAGGCCTGAACCACTGGGCAGCTTTAGATGACTGCTCTTTAGCTTGGGATTTGTTGGTCTTGCCAAATAAAGAGAAGAATCAGTTCTGATGCCTTCCTGCCATCTGTACTCCATTCAGATTTCTTTGCTGGTCGTGTAAAAATCAACTCTAGCTTATCTGTCCTTTTAGGGATAAAGTAGGTGTCGCCATCCAAGCTAACAGCTCTACACACCAGCAGCTGTGGACAAGCACGTACTTAGATGTCTGTGCATTGCATACATGAAGATCACAGAAGGCAAATGGCTGTCCAAGAAATCAGAAAATGTCAGCTCATTGATTTTGTTATTGACATTTTCGTGTTGGCTCTTTTTAAATGAATTCCTACAGTGTGGACATTGAGAGACCAAGAGTTCTGCTCCTCCCCCCCCCCCCACTCTCACCCTCTCCTGCTACTAACAAGCTGTTGTCATGACCCTTCTGGGCCTCTCTTTGTCAGTTATAAAAGACATTCCTCTGATCATTTGTGGCTTTCACATCTACTACTTTTTTTCTTTTTAGAACATTTAACTGTGTAAGATAAAAATTGGAACGTGCATCTTCACCATGGAAGAGGAATGAGTTGCTTGTAAAACATTTTTTTTTACCCTTGCCCTTGCCTGAGTAGAAGAACGTTTGTGTCTGTAGACCTGAAAGAACTATTTTATAGATGTTAGGCTTGACCTGCTGTTTAACCTGGGAGATGGCTGGTCCCATTTCCTCTACCTAGTCATTGATGGACATTTTGAGGAAAATCAATTCAGTACTAATTTCTTTTTCTTTGAGAATAATGAATTTCTGTGTTGATTGTTTTTATTGTCACATTTTGCTAGGGGTTTACCGAGTCTGCATCCTCAGTTCTTATCACCCCCTCCCTCATCCTCTTGTTGCAAAAAAATTAAAATAAAAAGTAGGCCCATGTATGATTCTTCATTCATCTTTTGGGGGGCAGTCTAGTGTCACATGACCCCTGGCTCTGAGTTTTGCCTAGAACTACCTTAAAAGATGTCTTATTTGAAAAAGATGGCTTTGTTTCTTATTTGAGGACACATGATAACTTAGGTAACACAAGAGAAATTGAAGTCAGTCAAGGAACAAGGACAATGAAATGAAACATCTACAACCCATCTACTGATAAACACAGGACACATGTGACAGATTTAGGGACAGCACCCATCATCCCTTCCTTTCTGATGTGCCCTGTCTACCTCCACAAAAGGCACATCTCCCAACATAGACACTCCTCTCCCTCTTCCTTTTGCCACATTCACACAGCTGTGTGCATACACACTTTTCACACACACACATATAGACACATACAAACACACACGTCAGTTAATGCAGCACTTCCCATCCTCCCTTCCTGCTTTCCCCCTTCTCCTCTGTCCCTTTTCCGGCCGCCCAAGCCTCCTCCACATTGTCACATCTCATGAATCTGCTGCATGCCAAATGTGACACAACATTAAGGGGTTTGTTTTCTTTGCGCAGTAATCTTGGAAAATGTGATGACTTATAATTGTCTTTTTGTGTGTTTCTGGGTGGCGTGAGGCAGGGTTACTGGCTAACAGTTTCCACTAGAGGATACTCAAGTGGAATTGGTTATAGAAGATTTCAAACCAGCAAGGAGTGAGGAAGATGTCTGAGTGGGAGACTGTTGGGACTTGGCTGGGAAGCATAAGGCCACACATAGGATATTGGCAGTTTTGTGAATATGAAAGTCTTCTAGTCCTGAAGTAAAGAAATGTTAATTGGCAGAGTTTCAGTGGTAATTTCATTAGGTAAACACACATCTGTCCCCAGTCTAATTTACATAAAGACCCAGCCAGGAGGAAAATAGGGAGGAGCTGACAAAGAGCCAAGGGGAAAGATTAGAGGAAGAAATGTACTCATTACCTAACTTACATAACTGTAGCCCCTCTGTGCATCGCCTTTACAATAACAGTTTTTAAAAGAAAGTTAAAATAACACATCAGTGCCGAGGCTTCTTTTGGTGGGGGGAGTGCTGGGAATTTTTAACTCAAGGCTTCATGCTTATTAGGCAGGTGCTCTACCTCCTGAACTATATCACCAGCCCTTTTTTAAAATGCACTGCTTATTGGGGCCGGAGTGTGGCCTAGTGGTAGAGTGCTTGCCTAGCATGCACGAAGACCCAGGTTTAATTCCTCTGTACTACAAACACAGAAAAAAAAAAGCTAGAAGTGGTGCTGTGGCTCAAGTGCTAGATTTCTAGCGTTGAGAAAAGCCCAAGGACAGTGCTCAGGCCCTGAATTCAAGGCCCAGGACTGGAGTGGCAAAGAGGCAAAAAAAGTTGTTTTTTGATTTTTTTTTTAAATGCACTGCTTATTTTTGAGCTAAGGTTCCACTTTTTACCCTAGCTGTTCTGGACCACAGTCCTCCTGTTTACACTTCCTACCATAGCTGGAACAACAGGCATATACCACTTTTTTTGTCAAGGTGGGATCTTTTTTGCCTGGGTTGGCCTGGAACCACAGTCCTTGGCTGTTCGTCTCCCAGGTAGCTGTGATAACAGGTACACACCACCACAACCAGCTGCTGGTTGAGGTGTTTTTTTTTGGGGGGGGGGGTGCTCAAAAACATTTTTCCTTGGCTGGCCTCAAATCAGAATCCTCCCAATCTCTATCTCCTTTGTAACTAAGATTACAGACATGAACCTCTAGTGTCTGCCTAGCTTGTGTTTATAAAATAAAGTGTGTCTGTACTCATATAGACAATACAGAATAGCATGAAGAAAATATACACTCATAGGCATGTACATTCATAGCCCTGCTAGTCAGATATCACCTTTCAATTTTACTTGTTTTATTTGCTCTGATTTTTTTTTTTGAGTTCAAGGCCAAGGACTGGCAAAAAAAAAAAAAAGAATTATACTAGTCAGATCTTACTAACCTTGCTTGTGAAACTACCTCTTCCCAACAGCAAGGTCATATTAAGGTAATTTATAGGTGAAAAAGAACAATTAGGTGAATTGGATTGTTTAGAGTCCACAGCTAATATTAAAGTTCTGTAATGACAGGCTTTGGAACTCCACCTTGTATACCAAGTTATAGTATCTTCTTAGACAAACCAGGACTGAAAAGTTACTAAAACCAGAGGGTACACCCTATGATAAAAACCAAGAAAATACCTTGTAGGTCTAATAGTCTATAAAGTTGACTCAAAACCATTTCTTCCTGCTGTGTGATGTCAGGACTGGGCCTGTGCCTTCTGCTTCTCCTTTTAGTAAATGGTACTGTAGTATGTTTCTTGGGAAGAGATGATGCTCCATGGAGCTTTCTTTCTTTTTTTTTTTTGTTTTGTTTTGTTTTGTTGCCAGTCCTGGGCTTGGGCTCAGGGCCTGAGCACTGTCCTTGGGTTTTCTCAAGGTTAGAACTCGACCACTTGAGCCTCAGCATCACTTCTGGCTTTTTCTTCTATGTATGTGGTACTGAGGAATCGAACCCGGGTCTTCGTGCATGCTAGGCAGGCACTCTACCACTAGGCCAAACTCCCGGCCTCTCCATGGAGCTTTCTTAAAATCACAAGTCTGTCATGCTCAGAGTGGGTAAGGAGAAATACTGGCAGCAACATAGATCACGTGCTCCAATCGTTCCCATTCCCGTACTTCCTTGTTGATTGTGCCATGTGCATGGCTCTTCCTATGCCCTTGCCCTTCACCCCCCCTCCTCCCGTTTTGCGCTTTGGCTGTCCAGATGATACCCTGGATGAAATCTCCAACCACTGAATCATCCATCTTCCTCCTTCCTGTAGGCCATCTTGGGTGACAGGGAAGTCCCTAGCTATCCTGGAACCAGTTCAAAGATAAATCTCATTGATTGCATTGCTGTTTCCATGACATACACAATGACTGTATGAGAGAAAAACAAAATAGCAGCTGATTTAAAAAAAAACAGAGAGAGAGAGAGAGAGAGAGAGAGAGAGAGAGAGAGAGAGAGAGAGAGAGAGAGAGAGAGAGAGGGGATTTTCTCGGTTTCAGCTTATTGCATGTGACAGGATATAACTGGTTTATGGATGGATGACCTCACAAATGGCCTGTCTGACTCAGCATAGAAGGAGACAGAAGCTTAGAACCTGGCTGGCTTCAGTGGACTCTTAGGCAGCATTTTGTTATGCACAGCAGATTGGATTTTTGAGTCTTCTCTTCACAGTGACTCTGGTTGAAGTGCTTGGTTATTCAGCAGATTCAATCTTAATTGCAAATGCAGCTTCAACGTAGGAATACCATTGTGCTGGCTGGTTTCAGGCCTTTTTTTTTTTTTTTTTTTTTTTTTTGCTGAGCCGTGGTTTTCCAGAAGGCGGTTACAAATTTAGAAATGGGGAAATGGTGTTTCATTTGTCGATCAGAGTTTTGTTTTGCCGACTGAATTTATTTTAGTGTTTGTTTAGAGGTGCCAAAAACTGGTGTCCCTGGAGAGAGAATTGCTCATTTTTTCGAAAGGTTCTCTAAATTGTCCACACTGCACACAGAAAAAAATGTCTGTGGTCCTTCTGTAAGAGGAGAGCTTGCCAACATTGTCTCATGTGGTATCATTTTGATTATTTTTCAGAGGCCCAAGAAACCACCTCCTCCATCTGCTCCTGTCATCAAACAAGGGGCAGGTAATGTACTTTTCAGTTCTGTCAAATAAAGAGTTCATCTTTCTTGTGCATATATTCAAATGTTCCTTGATAGAACTCAAGATTCCTGGATTCAGATGCCACAGATTGCCAAATCAGGAGCTTATGTGGTCTCAGCAGGCAGGTTTTTAAATGTACTAGTATTTCTCCTTAAAAACAAACAAACAATTACCAAAAGGAATTTCTGATTCAGTACAAAAACTGAGGCTCCTAGTGAGAATGGTCAGAAAACACTTGAATGAACCAATTTTGTTTATTTGTTTGACCAAACTGCTGTTAAGGAGAGAAGCTGTCATTGCCCTGTGTCACCTGTGCTGACTTGCAGGTCAGCTTGGGGAAGGGGACAGCTAACCCCTCCCCCACCCATATTACTGGATTTTCAATGCTTGCCCCCCTTTGGTTATCCCAAATTGACAATTAATTCACTTATCATGCAATGAAAAGATGTTTGTCTAGCCATAAAATACTTTTCCTCTGGATTCATTTTTAATCTTGGAAGAGTTCCATTTATTCTTTCTGTGTACCTCAGATATTAAAGTGGAATAATCTAGGAAAAACTGATGATATTAAACATTGCACAGTACCTTGTGCAGTGACTTCTTGTTAGAAGTAGTGCTTTGGCTCAAGTGGTATAGCATTAGCCTTAAGCACATGAGGCTCGGGGACAGCGCCCAGGCCATGAGTTCAAGCCCCAGGTCAGGCGAAGAAAAAAAAAACCTATAAAATGACTTGTGTATTTCCCAATATAGTTTCTCATTATAGTTGTTGGTTAATTGTAGTTAATGGTGGGAAGAAATTCCTCTAGGAATTACTAGTCAAGTGGCATTTTAGATAAGCAACACCTAAGTGGGCAAGAGGACAAAAAAGAGGGCACGGAGAGGTGTATATATTAAAATATATTATATAAGTATACAAAAGTGGCATAATAAAATCAATTGTTTTACACAATTAATATCCATTAATAAAATTTTAAAAAACTTTGAAAAAGAACAGAAATTATTTTAGTTTTTTACATCCACAATTTTGTTTCTATAACACTTCAAGTATGAGCAGATTTCTAGATTTGTTCAGAAATGTAGTAAGAAAACATTTCTTAAAAAGTGTTTTGGGGCCAGGAGTTTAGCCTAGTGGTAGAGTGCTTGCCTAGCATGCATGAAGACCCAGGTTCAATTCCTCAGTACCACATACATAGAAAAAAGCCAGGAATGGTGCTGTGGCTCAAATGGTAAAGCTCTAGCCTTGAGAAAGTCCAAGGACAATGCTCAGGCCCTGAGTTCAAGGCCCAGGACTGGCAAAGAAAAACAAAACAAAAAAACCCAACAAATTAAAAAAAAAGTGTTTTGGTCTGCTAGTTTAGGGGGAGCTCAGTTTGACCCCCTCATTTTTTCCAATCCCCTTGGCCATAATTGGGAATTGCAGTGTTTAAGCCCTGAAATAGGGTGTTAATTACATCTCCTGCTCCACCCCCATATTCCTGTTGGCATTGAACAGTTCCATTTTGCCACCTAGTGGTTCTGGCTATATAAATATTTTATTGTGTTGAGATTAAAGCAGGCTATTTATGTGTTTATTTCTGAAGACCCCTTTCCTGACAACCAGCTGGAGTCCAAGGACATGAATCAAGCAGTCCAATACTCAGGAAGTCTAGAATACACTAAGGAGAATAA
This sequence comes from Megascapheus bottae, assembly GCF_031878675.1. Taxonomy (NCBI): domain Eukaryota; kingdom Metazoa; phylum Chordata; class Mammalia; order Rodentia; family Geomyidae; genus Megascapheus; species Megascapheus bottae. The sequence goes on along the minus strand of NC_143547.1, from coordinate 7,351,758 downwards.
GGTTATTTAAGATACTCCAGTGGTCTAGATTCCTAGAGACATAGAACACTGAATTTGTTCATTATCATTAGGAGACCACATTGTAGCGAGGCAGGCAGATTCCTATCCTTTTGAAACAAATTTTATCCATGTTTGTTATAAGTTTCTGCCTGGAAAGCATGAAGACTTCTTTTGCGTATATATAAATATTGCTTATTTATCATGCCGAAGGAACTTGGAAAGATCTGCTCTGTGATGAGGAGGAGATAATAGTATTGTCCCCATTACCAACTTTCCTTTACCAAAAAATCCCCTAACTATGCAATTGGTATAAATGAGGTATAGTATAGTATTTAATTTATAGTGAGTCATTAAAAGGATTCAGATAAAGTGCATGTTCAGTGGATTTAAAATTTTTTTTGCTAGGCACCAGTGGCTCATACCTATAATCCTAGCTACTCAGGAGGCTGAGATCTGAGAATCATGTTTTGAAGTAAGCCCAGGCAGACCAAATCTAAAAGATTCTTATTTACAATTAACCAGGAAGTAGCCAGAAGTAGAGGCTCAGCTTAAGTAGTAGAGCACTAGCCATGATCAGAAAAAGTCATGCAAGACTTCAAGTCCCTTAGTTCAAAGACCACCCCTTTATTTAAAAAAAAAATTCTGGGGCCGGGAGTTTGGCCTAGTAGTAGAGTGCTTGCCTCGCCTGCACGAAGACCAGGTTTGATTTCTCAGTACCACATACATAGAAAAAAGCCACAAGTGGTGCTGAGGCTCAAGTGGCAGAGATCTAGCCTTGAGAAACAACAGTGCTCAGGCCCTGAGCGGAAACCCAGGACTGGATTAAAAATATAAAGAAATGGCCAGGAATGTGGCCTGCATGAAGCCAGAACCACATACACAGAAAAAGCCAGAAATGATGCAGTGGCAGAGTGCTAGCCTTGAGCAAAAAGTGCCCAAGGACAGTGCCCAGGCCCTGAGTTCAAGCCCTGGGACTGGCAAAAAGAATAATGATAAGGAAGGAAGGAAGCAAGGAAGGGAGGAAGGAAGGAAGGAAGAAGAAAAGAAAATGACCAGGATAGCTAGTTCTACTCTTTCAAGCCTGGGACTTTGGCTGGGAAAGCTAGACTAGCTAAGATTAGACATCTAACTTACAGATAGCTGCTCCATTCACACATCTAACCCAAGTATGAAACTAGACATAGCTATAGACGAGTGTTGACAAATGACTTTCCCAGGATCACTGACTTCTTACATGAAATTTCAGTATTCAAACAAAGTATAAGCTACATAGCCTCTTATGACTTGGCCTTAGAAATTATATTACTTCCTGTCATTGGTTAAAGGAGTTCCAAACCTGGCCAAATTCCAAACAAGGGGATATAAATATCACCTCTTAATGAAAGAGGAATACAACAATTCCAGACCTTATTTTACAGGCTACATGATGGAATCTAGGTCCTCGTGAACCCCTTTTTTTATCTATAGAACATCTATTTGTAAATTTTTTGAGGCTCTGGGGTTTGAACTCAGGCCTTTTTTTATATGCCCACCATGAAGGCATTCTACCCCTGAGCCATGCTTCCAGCTCTTTTTTTTTTATATTGCTTTTTGACACAGTGTCTTACTTCCTGTCCAGGTGTATGCCTGGACCACCATCCTTCTGTCTTTTGTTTTTAACTTTCTGCTGTAGTGGAGATAACAAGATGTGCACCACCCTTTCCATTCTTCCATTGAGACAAAAGTCTGCCTAGGCTGACCCCAAAACCATGATCCCCCCAATCTCAACCTCCCATATTACTCAAATGATAAGTGTAAGCCATCATATGTCGCTATTGGTTAAGAAAGGGTCTTGTTTATACCTTGGCTATATGCAAATCACAATTCTCTCGATTTCAGTCTTCCAAGTAATTAGGATGACAGATATGAGTCACAGTGTCCAGCTTATGTGTATCTTTTGATAAGTAACTTATTTATTTCAACACATTTCCCCTCCACACTCAGTGATGTCTTATAAATATTTTTATCCCTCAGGAAGCCAGCTCTAAAATATCAGAAAATATTAGTGATGTTCTTAGGAATTATGGATGGATAGGCAAACAAGTTTAGTGACACAGACTGAAAATGACTTCTGTTGTGTTTCTAAGCAACACACATGAGCCTGGTAATACCAGTGTAGGGAAAGAAAATCCTACATTTTTGCTATACTTAATAAATGTTTTAATACTTGTTTATCAAGTACATGAATATGTTGGAAGTGAACTGTACAACTTGGGAGGGAGGGGGTCTGGTAGGGAAAGAGTAGGAGAAAATGAGGGAGAGGTGACATTGTTCAAAAAGAAATGAACTCATTATCTAACTTATGTAACTATAACCTCTCATAATCATCTTTACAGTAAAATAAACACAAAGTTTTTTTTAAAGAAGAAATGCAAATTAAACATACACCGCCAAACAAATACATGGATAAAGAAAATATCTTCTGATCTCTATTATCCTTCACCTTGTAGGCACCACTGAAAGAAAACATGAACTGAAGAAGATACCTCCTGAAAGACCAGAAACCCTTCCAAACAGAACAGAAGAGAAAGGTATAAATTCAATTCTCTGCTGGCACTTCTAGAATAATAAGACATGAGACTGTTGCATGGCACTAGTCCAGATCCTACAGAATGTGCTTTTTCTTTGGAATATGGTGATTGTGAGTTTGTGCAGATTATTTCTAAACATCTTGTTTCTAAGGAACTAGAGGAAGATTATGTGATACTTTGTAGGGCCATAGTTTCTCATCAAATGAAAACCAACTAGCCCAGTTTCAACACATTGAGGTTCTTCAGTGACATCTCTGCTATCACCACTTTACCCGTACCCTGATGTTGATGATATAAGTTCCTTGAAGACCCAAATGTGTTAAACAGTCTTCTCCCAAGTCCTCCTTCCTTTTCCCAGAGCCTTGCGTGCTCATTGAATGGTAATTCCCACCCAGACACATGCGTACTTTCTCCCTCAGCTATTGCTGGGCTATGTGTTATAGACACATATCCTTGAGGAGAGAGAAGATGGTATGACAGTACTGAGAAAAGCAGCCCAGTACTTGAGAGTTTCCAGAAAGGGGTCAGAAGTGTCACTGGCAGTGAAATGGCTTAAATCTCCCATAGTCAGATTTACAAATGCGCTTGATTTCCACTCTTCTGACAATCTCTCCTAATGAAAGCTGCATGCTATAGGACTCCTTTTAGTAGGTGCCCAAGAGTTGATTGATCACACATTTTATGGGAAAAGTGCTATGCTATTATTATAAACAGGAGGCCAAGCAAATTCTATTTTAAAAGGCAGTTATTTTAAAGTCACAAGAGAAATACTTAAATAATAATGAATATAATTACTTAGAGGTGCTCCTCAGTGGCCTCGTGAAATTTTATGGTGAAATTTAGTATTTTTTACCAGCCTGATAAAAGTTTTGCCAACATTGCAAGCTGTGAAGAACCTTTACCTATTACATTTGCAGTGCGCAGGTCAGATTTGATTTGTGAAGGCCAAGTCCGTGTCACAGAGCAGGGAAAAGCAGCAGCAATTGAATGTATGCCTACCAATTACCTTTAGATAAAAGTACACATTCTGAATTAGCCAAATACAATCCCCTGACCTCACAGAGGATACGTGAGTAGGTATTAGGCACTAGCCAGTCTCTGTGATGAGGATTCTTCCTACACCAGTCCATGCTGAGTAATTTTGAGGATGACGTGTGAACAGCCACACTCCTTGGCTGGCTAAATAGCTACACAGCTCCTTGCTTCTTCTTCCCTGCTCCCCTCCCAGGAGTCCTTGTTTCTCTATGATAATAGGTCAGGGAGGACAAAGCCTTAACTCATTTCTGGGCAGAAATAGTAGGGAAGTCAGAGAACTAGCACTGCATCCTGGGAGGTCAGCACCAACTCCCTCTCCCATTTATCCAGCAAGATGCCAGAGTTCCTATCCTTGTGCCAGTCCTGTTGCTCAGTAAGAGAAAATTACCCCTGCATTTCAGCTGAGCTCTAGCTATCTTCTTTAAAGAAAATGTGTTCCCAGGGCTGGGAATTTGGCCTAATGATAGAGTGCTCTCCTAGCATGCACAAAGACCCAGGTTCGATTCCTAGGTACCTAGAAAAAAATCTGGAAGTGGTGCTGTGGCTCAAGTGATAGAGCTCTAGCCCTGAGAAAACCAAACGACAGTACTCAGGCCCTGAGTTTAAGCCCCAGGACTGGCTCCTAGCATTCCTGGTTAGAATATGTTTTCCCACAGAAATATCACATCTACCTGATGGAGTACCTCCTAAACTTTTTGCCAGTTGACGTAGGGCCTCAAATGACATGAGTGGAAAGATGTTCACTCAAATGAACACAGAGAATGTTACTGTATTCCAGTGGGCCACTCTGCAAACCATCTTTGTTCAGAAGATTGCAGATGTGTGCTTTTTTTTTTTTTTTTTTTTGCACCACACATGTGATGAGGCGAGTTGAAAAAACTTGATGCCTTCACTTAGCACAGCCCAGCTTGGCCACCTGATCTGGTTTTAGTTTCCTCCTAATAGCTCTGACCCCAAAAAGCTTTGGAAACCAAATACCCAAGAAGTCCTACTTTACCTTCCAAATTCAAACTGTGTACGCAAGCGCGCGCGCGCGCGCGCGCACACACACACACACACACACACACACACACACAAATACTGAATGAATTACTGCCTGAAACTCTCTCCCTCTTATTGGCCCATACCCTTTTCAGAGGCTAACATGAGAAGAGCCAGGCCTATTCCCTTCCATACCCAGCTGCAGTTTTTGTGAACCATTTATCAAACCTATCAACCACCTGCTGAGCATCAGCCATGCACCAGAACTGTACAGGCTCTTAAGGAGTTGAACAGACATGGATCCTTCTGTCAGAGCACACCGCCCCCCCCCAAAGCCTGTGTATGCGGGGCTGCTCTCCAATACTCTGATGAGGAAGAAAGAAATCTGCCAGGGATGACAGTTCCAATTGTGAGGAGAGAAAATGGCAATGTCACTTTTCAGCCAGGCTTTGAAGGGAGAGTAGAACCAGGGGAGAGAAGGTTAAAGAGGAGGGTTTACAGGGGCCAAATTGGCACTCCAGGCAGAGGGACCAGCATAAGCCAAAAGCATGAGAAGAAGGGCATAGTTGCTGCTCTTCACCAGCCTCACCTTTAGAACTAGCATTAATAATTTATTTAAAAGTAAGAAACTCGCCATTTGCATCCAGGTTTTGTCACTTACATTGCCTTTCTGTTTTCTTGATGTTTTGTCAATGACTTAAAGAAAGACCAGAGAGAGAGCCAAAACTGGATTTGCAGAAGCCCTCGGTTCCTGCCATCCCACCAAAAAAACCTCGACCACCTAAGAGCAATTCTCTTAGCAGACCTAGCGCGCTGCCTCCGAAAAGGCCGGAGCGACCAGTGGGTCCGCTGACACACACCAGGTAGTGTTTCATTCTTACTAGAGGTGGGGTTAGGCATGTGGCAGACACAGGACATATGGGACCTGGACTGGAGGATAACTTCAGGCTTTGAAAAGGGAGGCAAAAATAATCTAAAGGGCGGGGGTTGGGGGAGGGAGATGGGGACCAAGACATGAGAAAGGGTATCAATGTTTGTGAAGTAATGCACCTTCTATCTGGTGAATATGATGTAACCCTTCCATTAATTGCAATTAAAAATATATGGAAAAAATAATCTAAGGGGGACTGGGAGTTTGGCCTAGTGGTAGAGTGCTTGCCCAGTATGCATGAAAACCCAGGTTTGATTCCTTGGTACCACATACATAGAAAAGCCAGAAGGGGTGCTGTGGCTCAAGTGGTAGAGCTCTAGCCTTGAGAAAGCCCAAGGACAGTGCTCAGGTGCTGAGTTTTAGCCTCAGGACTGGCAAATAATGATAATAATCTGAAGATGCCAGCCACTGCTCTTTTGGGCAGGAGGGGAGACAAGGTAATAAGCTAACAGTTTGGCTTTCCGAATCAGTAGAAGAAAATGAAGAAGTCAGCACCTAGGCCCTGTTGATATCCAGGACATTTTTTTCTGGGCTTCGTTAAAGCCGGGGCATCAGCTCTCTAGAAATCTTCTAGATGACCTACTGGCCTCAGGTATGCACGGGCATGCACAGTTCATTTAGAGTTCTAGACCCTCTCTGTGGATGCTCAGCCTTTAGGAATCTAGCCTGTCGTGGAACTTTGGAGCTGCCCCCTAAAATCCAGGTTCATGACTTTTTCAGGCATGTATTTGATATATAGCTAGGCTGGAGTCAGCTTTGCAGGCAGGGGTAGCGCTTTCGCAGCTGTACTTGGAGCCCTTGGAGGTTCCATTTTCTTCCTGCATCTGCCGAGCTCTTCTCAGTTTTCAGATGTCAAATCCACATGTCAGGAAGGTGGGCAGCCAAGGACCATGAACGCTGGGGCTCTGAACAGAAGCCAATGGGAACTACAACTTCTTTTTATCTTTTGATTATTATCCCTGTACAGAGGGATTTCAGTTCAACATATCAATTTATGAGTACCGTGTATTTGGATAAATGTCACCTCTTTTATCATTGTCTTCCCCCCATTTTCCCCAAATCCACACATCCTCTCAAGTTACCAGGCTCCATTTTCACATATGGACATGTTACCTCTGTCATCTGAGCAGCCTGGGACAAGGCGGCCAGCTCCCAGCCACACTCACTGGGTGTTTATCTGTAAAAGGGGAGCGGGAGAGAAGGAAGACCCCAGGACTCCTTCGGTCCTGCCTTGTGGTTACTCAGTAGGTTGCTAATTCCCAGGCAGGCCTGGGAAATTGCATTTCTAAGAAGCTTGTGGGTGCTGTCGCTGCTGCAGGAGCCCACACTTTTGAGAACCACTGTGATAGTAGATTTTCTCAAGTTCACCTCTCATTTTATGAGTACCTCTCATACCTTTGCTAGCATTCCCAATCATGTCTTTATATTGTCTCCCTCTAGAAGTTTCTCTTACCTCTCAGGATTGCTCTTTTCCAGATGCCAACTCCTCCCTGTGTAGTGCCACTTGGGATGCACACACCCTCAGACTATTTCGCCAGCTTTAAAGCAGATCAAAAATGTGTTTTATCATCTCCACATGCCTTACAATGTTGAGCATATGGTAGTGGCTCATTTAACACTTGGTGGATGCTACAGTTCATTTCAAGGGGAAAGTGCCTATGCTTATATTTTGTTCCCCTTTGCCTCTTCTGTCTCCCTTCCCATCCCCTGTGCAAGATCTTTAGCATGTCCGACATTCTAAGCAGCCTGGTGTGCCATGCATTTCAACAGAAGAAACATTTTAAAGACTAAAGAAAAACTTAGTACCAAATGGACATTATATATATATATATATATATATATATATATATATATATATATATTTCTTGCTAAGAAGTTACATTGGACAGTCAGTGTATATACTGGTTTGTGAAATGCTTTCCTGTGCCAAATTAGTTACGTTGGGAATATTACCTGAATTCAAACTGTTCTGTGTCAGTGTTTCTCTGGAGAAAGGGTATTATAAGCTATGAGAACCCTTATCTTCACCAGCATTTACCTGACCAGATAGATGGATAGATGGATGGATGGATGGCCAGCCACCAGATGATGGGTCAAAAGGACACAAAGTAATTGTTGGCAGCTCTTCTTGGCAACTAGGCATTGCAGCTCCAGCTGCTATGACTGGGCTCGTGCTTCTCTTCAGCAGCCAGAAAGTTGGCTGCCATATACTGATTTCTAAAGATCTCAATTTCTTTCTCTTCCAGTAGACACTAGCATCTTGGAGAACTAGAAAATATGTAAGTTTAGGAAGAAGGGTGGTCTTTTTTAAGATATGTTCACTTAATATTAAGAGCCAGACACTATTGTCTTCGTAAGGGTGGAGCTCAGGTGTTCCAATTATTTTTTACTCTCTTTGGGGTGATCCTGGGACTTAAACTCAGTAGCTAGGCACTGCTCCCTATGCTTCTTTGCTCAAATACATTGCTCTACCGCTTGAGCCATAGTTCCAGTTCTGATTTTTTTGGTGGCTAAAGATGAGAGTTTCCCAGACTTTTTTTTTGCCCAGGCTGGCCTTAAACCATGGTCCTCACCTCCCGAGTACTTAGGATTACAGGTATGAGTTACTGGTGCCTGGATTCTCAATTTGTTTTTTTTAAAAATTAGATCGAGAGACACCAGGATATCAACAAGCAGTTTGGGTCCAGTCTGAACAAGTGGACAACATGCAGTGAGGCCTTCACAGTCAATGCCCTTTTCCTTGGGTGTTTACATTCTCCAGTAGTAGTAAGGGTGTTTCTCCCATTTTTAGATACTAAATTGTTATGGGATTTTACCACAAAAAGCACATCAAAAGTCATTGAGACTGCTGCTTTGCAAATTCAGCAATGATTCCTGGATATGATGGTGCTTATCCCTGAGGCTGGGGCAGGGGATGGAAGTTGGAGGTCAGTCTGGGCTTCATAGTGAGAGTAGATGTTTTTAGTTTGTGGGTCATGGAGCTTGGACTCTGGGCCTGAGCTCTTCAGCTCAAGGCTACTGCCCTACACCTTGAGCCAAGCCCCACTTCCCATCTTCTAGGGTTAATTGGAGATAAGAGTTTCGGGTTCTCTAGTGCCTTAGCTGGCTTTGAACAGATCCTCAGATCTCAGCCTCCTTAGTAGATAGGATTACAGGCGTGAGCCACTGCGCCTCTGTTTGTTTATTTGAAATAGGGAAGGGAAGGGGGCAAATCAAGATGTTTGGAAGGGGGCAGAGCAAGGGAAATGGGGACAAAAACACGAGAAGGTGTATCAGTGTGTGAGGAGTAATTCACTTACTACCTGGCAAATGTAACTATAACCCTGACATTACCCCGACAATTAAAAAAAAAGCCACACACACACAAAAGAATCTATATTTTAAAAGATCTAATAATGGGACTTCCGGGAAGATGGCGGCGCACAGGTCACTGCGGCACGTGAGCTCGTCGGGAGGAGCCCTCGGTGAAGAAGGACAATGCCAACTTTCCTGGTGAAAGCCTGAAGACAGAGCATTGTCCACCATGAGTGTCACTCCAGTGGTCAAGAGTCATGGGATGAAGTTTGCTGAGGAGCAGCTGCTAAAGCATGGATGGACTCAAGGCCTAGGCCGGAAGGAGAATGGCATCACTCAAGCCCTCAGGTGACCCTGAAGCAAGACACTCCTGGGGTGGGGCATGACCCTGCTAAGGAGTTCACAAACCACTGGTGGAATGAGCTCTTCAACACGACTGCAGCCAAGCTGGTTGTGGAAACTGGACAGGATGGAGTGCAGAGAAAGCGCCTTTCTGAAGAGACTGCCAGTCGAAAGTGCTCCAAACCTAATTTATTGTATCAGAAGTTTGTGAAGACAGCCACACTGACTTCAGGTGGAGAGAAACCAAACAAAGACTTGGAGAGCAACAGTGATGAAGATAACCGGGGACCCATACCTCCAAAGATTCTGACAGATAAAATGCTGCTCCAAGCCTGTGAGGGGCAAACAGCACACAAGGCTGCAGGTCTTGGGATTACAATGAAGGCCAAGCTTGCTCGGCTAGAAGCCCAGGAGCAGGCATTCTTGGCTCATCTTAAAGGCCAGGGGGGCTCTCAACCACATACGGAGAGCGAGCCTACCCCAAAAAAGAAAAGAAAAGGAAGCAGAAAGATGAAGAAACTGTGGCAAATGAAAATTCCAGTGCAGAGTACCTAGAACAAAATAACCACAGCTTCAAGAAGAGCAACAAGAAGAAAAGACAGTATCAAGAACAGGTTTTAGAAGAGAGAGAAGGAATAACTGTAGGGTGTGAGGAGGAAGAGGCAGTAGGGCCAAATGAGCTTGAGAAACTAAAGAGCAGAGAACAATCCAATTGGTCCCTCGGGAAGAAGAAGATAAAGAAGAGGCAGCACCAGGAAGAGGCAGTGAGAGTCTTCAGTGAAGAAGAAAGAGGCAAGGAAGCTGCAGATAGTGTCAGTACAGAAGAGGTGGACAGCAAAGCACACACTGACCTGTACACCAGAAACAAAAAGAAGAGGCATCGTAAGCAAGAGGACTTGAACACAGAGGAAGAAGGAAGGCTGGAGACTGCTTTAGATGGCAGGACTAGGGAAGCAGAAAGCAGAGCCGGGAGTGATGGCAAAAGCAAGAAAAGCAAGAGGAAGAGACAAAAACATCAGGAAGAGCAGGGGAGGTTTGGGGTATAAGTCATGAACATGAGGATGACAGGACTAGGGAAGAAAAAAGCAGAGATAAAAGACAGCGGTCACTTCTAGAGGAGGAGAGAGCTGGAGTCACCTCCGACCAGAGTGACAAAAAGAAAAAAATAAAAAAAAAAAGAGACTGAAGGTCTGGTCAGGTGGTGCTCAATCAGTTACTTTCCAGTTGTAGCATCCTGAGAGCTGGGATGAAGCAGGGCTTTTGTTACCCATCTCATTTCCCAAGGAGGAAATTGGAACTTGCTGTCTGCTGAGAGAATCAGTGTTATGCCTTTGCTGAGAAGTTCTATTCTTAACCTGTCCTAACGGAGTCAGGAAGCTAAAAGACAAGGAGTGCTGGCAGCTGTGGGCAAAGGACTACAGATAGGGGCATATGTACTTGCAGGAACATCTATGTTAAAGAAGCCAAAAATGTAGTGAAATGTATTCATTTTTTACTATTTTGAAGGCTAAGGAGAACATAAATTCAGGTCTGTGGGCTAGATTCAGGCCATACCAAATGATTATTAATAAATGCCAGCTTGAGCTCAAAAAAAAAAGATCTAATAATGGGAATGTAGTAGTAATAGTAGTAGAATGCTTTCCTAACATGCATGGTTCCAATTCCTCAGTACCACATATACAGAAAAAGCCCAAAGTGGCACTATGGTTCAAGTTTGAGTGCTAGCCTTGAACAAGAGACTCAGGGACAGTGCCCAGACCCAGAGTTCAAGCCCCAGGCCTAGCAAATACAATGTAATAATGATAGGAGATTCCTTGGAGCTAGCTTAGCTATAATTTCACAGTTGGTAAAGGTGACCTTGACCACCTTGTCCATTCCTTCATATAAATAAGGTGATGAGGGTACAAAGATCATTCTGACTACACTGTTTTTACACATAATTGCAATTCTAAGATATCTAAAATTGAAATAATGCATTTCAAATAACTGCCTATAACTGCATATCTTTTTCATAGGTCTATGTATAAATGCATACATGAATATATGATGCTATATATTTAATAGTATTATTGACTTAAAAATTGATTCTGGGGCCGGGAGTTTAGTCTAGTGGTAGAGTGCTTGCCTAGCATGCACGAAGCCCTGGGTTCAATTCCTTGATACCACATACATAGAAAAAAGCCAGAAATGGTGCTGAGGCTTAAGTGGTAGAGCTTTAGCCTTGAGGAAAAGTCCAAGGACAGTGCTCAGGCCCTGAGCTCAAGCCCAAGACTGGCAAAAAAAAAGTCGGAAGTGGTGCTTTGGCTCAAGTGGTAGAGTACTAGACTTGAGAAAGCCCAAGGACAGTGCTCAGGACTTGAGTTCTAGTCCCAGGGACTGGCAAAAAAAAGCATGGCTTAAGTAATAGAGCACCAGCCAAGCCATCAAGTCAAATGAGTCTGAGGCCCTGAGTTCAGACCTGAGTAGTATAAAAGTTGCTTCAGAAATCTCTGTAAGAAGTCCCAAGGATAGAAGGGTCCCCAAGGGAAAAGAAACAGGAAATCTTAAGGACATGGTGGCAAGAAGGAGGTTAACATCAATTCTAGAAATTGCATGCACTGGAAACCTGAAGAAGAGAGTTCTTGAGGAACAGGGTATGTAGACATCTTCAGACAGCACAGCAGGAATGCTTCAGGAATGTAACTATGGCCGCATCTCTTAGAAGCACCAGCACGGGGTCATTATTTGGAGGAGACTCGGAATTGATGAGTAATTGATTTTTTTGTTTGGCCATGGTACTTGAACTCTGGGCTTAGGCGCTGTCCCTGAGCTCTTCAGCTCAAGGTCACTACCCCACCCCTGAGCCACAGCACCACTTCTGGTTTTCTGGTGGTTAATTGGAGATAAGAGTCTCATGGACTTTCATGCCTGGGCTGGCTTTGAACCTTGATCCTCAGATCTCAGGCTCGTGAGCCACCACGCCCAACAGCAATTGATTTTTTGAGCAGAGGATTCCCAGTGAATACAGGGGAAAGCACCTTGTCATATTCTAGGCAAGTTTACATTCCTTCCTGACCTTATTTCATTTGTATGGATAATCTCTCTCTCTTCATTGACATGTGAAATGACTTTTCATTTGCTATAGCAGCAGGATTTAGCCCTGGTGGAATCACATTGATTTTCCTCCACTGATGTCCACAGTGATACACTGCAACAACTGGGGAGTATTAACTCTTTCCCACATGTATGGTGCCCTTTGATTTCTATCATACTTTTTCCATGGGCTGTTGCTTTCAGTGCTCTCCTTCCAAGTGCCACCCCTCAAATGATTCTCAGAGTTGAATGAAAAAATAGTTTTCTTTCCTCTAGACATTGTCTAGGAGCTCAGCCCAGTAACTTCAAAGCCCCTTGAATCTCTGCAATATTAGGCTGGCAGGTGACAGATGAGGCTTGTGTGTGTGTGTGTGTGTGTGTGTGTGTGTGTGTGTGTGTGTGTTGGCCTTAGGGCTTGAATTCAAGGTCTAAGCATTGTCCTTTAGCTTTTATTGTTACCATTTATGTCACAGCTCCACTTCTGGCTTTTTTTTATTTAACTGGTAATAAGAGTCTTCAGACTCTTCTGCCTGGGCTAGCTTTGCACTATGGTCCTTAGATCTTGGCCTTCTGAGAAGCTAGGATTACAGACATGAGCTGGTGGCTGACATGTTTTTGCTTGCAAGGTGTGCCCCCCAAGGAGAGCAACCTTCTTCCAGAAATCATTACTGAGTCTGTGGACAGAAATGTGGAAGGGAGTTAAGTGAGCAGTGTCCCATCCCTTTCTGATATGTCCTCACCAGCTATAAATAGCAGAGCTTGTTTGTCCTCATCTGGACAAGGCCATGCAATGCAGGGAGGTGGCTGCCAGGAGAGCTACTCTGCTTCCTACTTGTGCCCCTGGCCTTGCTGTCATTCCACACTTAAGTAGGACCACATTTGTCATCCAAGTGCTTGTGATGTGTGGGACCTTTTTTGGCTCTTAGCTAAGTAGGTAGCAACTCCACAGATGGCAAAAGGAGCCTTAGGTTTGTGTTTCTGGGAAAGAGGGATAATGGGGGGGGGGGACGACGACAACAACTCCATCTCATGAAAAGAGAAAACTAGCATTGCTGAAGCTCCAATTTTTCCCTTAACTGATGGAAGGTTCCCAGCTCCAGGGTAGCTACAATATAGCACCGCAGGGCAGAGTGCAGCTGAAAGACTGGCCTTGCATCTGCCATCTTCACAGATGGGCTGAGCCCTCTGCTAGCTGTTAATTTGAGAGAGAGAGGGGGGGGGAGGGAGGGAGGGAGGGCGCGAGGGAGATTCTCTTGGAGCATAAAACATGGATGCTCATTTTTGTTATTGCCATCCCAAGTGGGGTAGGAAAAGATTGGGCTGGGCTTCAGGAGCCAGGAGCCTTCCATCTTGTTCTAGCTCTGCTACCCATCAGTTGTGTGATTCTGTGCACATCCATCTTCCCACTAAGCACAGGACCTTTGCCTGTAACAAAGTGGTTTTAGTCGTCAAGAGCTGAGGTGTGAGATGTTGGAGCAGGAGAACAGGGAGGGGCACACACCTGTGCAGGCCTTCCATGCTCAGGTATATATTTGGACTGAGAACTCAGAGTTGGAGAAAGAAGATAAGGTGGCTCACACCTGTAATCCTAGCTACTAAGGAGGCTGAGAGCTGAGGATCCTGGTTCAAAGCTAGCCCAGGCACAAAAGACCATGAGACTCTAATCTCCCATGAACCACCAGACAACTGGAAATGGTGTTGTGGCTCAAAGTGGTAGAGCATTATCCTTGAGCTGAAGAGGTCAGGGACAGTGCTCAGGCCCAGAGTTCAAGCCCTATGACAGAAGAAGGAGGAGTGTGGGGGAGGAGGAAGATGAGCAGCTAACTCTGATTGTTTCTCTACGGACTGGCATTGGACATCTGTCATCATCCAAATTAGCTGACAGCTCCCTGGTGCCATGAGAGGTGGTGAAAAATAGAGGACACTTAGTGTGTGTCTTGGTACTAGCCTGCACCTGGGCACGGGGGGGGGGAGGTTCTCTGGTTCTTTTCCTTTCCTTCCCAGCTTATCCCCCTCCTCCATACAAAGTTTAAGACAGCCAAAGGCCAAACATTTGCATATAATGGTACATGGTTTTCGAGGGAGCTCGAGCTGCTACAAGACTCACCACGTGGACATGGAGTCTAGTTCAGGAAGAATGGCTGAGGCTGCTCCTTTTCCCTTTAGCTCTACTTAACTTCTAGGTCTGTACATTCTCGATGTCTTTTCGTCGCTGCTAGAGGTGCTGCCACAGATTTGTTTGCTCCCTTGCCTTGGCATCCTGTGCATTATAGCACCTTTGCCATGCCACCTGTCTTGGCTTAACTGTCCCAACTTGGGCTAAATTGAGCCATGCTACTGGCTAAGTTCATGTTCTCAATGGATGCACACTGTCTGCCTTCTGTATCTCACGTCTAAGTGGGAAGCGCAGGCCCCATTAGACGCAAATTGGGTTATTTATTATTAGCCCGTCACTCAAAGCAAAAGCGCTTTACTGAGCTGGCAATGAGCCGGAGTGACACAGGCTGCCTGGCCTCCTTGACGACTCACTGTCCCAATGGTCATCTCCTCAGCTTGGAAGACCAGGAGGCTGAATAAGAAAGCAGCCTAGACAAGTACTCAAGAGCTTGGGCTCTGCAATTCAAATAAGTAGGTTCAAATCTGCCACTTTGCTATTTTTGTGACCATTGATTGACAGATGACCTAACACTACTGATGATCCTGGTGCCTTCTTTTTATGTTAAGGAAGATGACGTTACAGCTGTGTTTCCTCGGGAAGCAGCCATTCATATCTGCAAAGAGAAGGAAGTAGGATTGGTAGAGGGAGAACTCAAGTTGTGATGCTGTCTCACCTTAGGGTTTAGGCACTGGGGAAAGGAGCACCTCGAGCTGCTCCTGAAGGGGCCACCAGTGAGACACTGCCCAGGGACAGCTCCTTCTTTTCCTCTTCCTCTTCCTCTTCCTCCTCCTCCTCCTCCTCCTCTTCCTCCTCCTCCTCCTCCTTCTCCTCCTCTTCCTCTATTACTACTACTTCTTCTTTCTTCTTTCTTCTTTTTTTTTGTCAATCCTAGGGCTTGAACTCTGGGCCTAGGCACTATCTTTGAGCAGCTTCTGTTGCTGAAGGTCTACCACTTGAGCTATAACACCACTTCTGCCTTTTTCAGAGTAGTTTATTGGAGAGTCTCATGGGCTTTCTTGCCCAGGCTGGCTTTGAACCATGATTATCCCAGATCTCAGCCTCCTGAATAACTAGGATTACAAGTGTGAAAGACCAGCACTGGCCATGCTGTGATTCTTTTCATAGGATCTTGGGTTCTACTTCTCTCTGCTCAGGTCTTTGGGATGCTTCTTCCCTTCTGTAACTTAGTTTCGTTGTGCCTTAAAGCAAGGAGACTTCATTTTTAGTTGCTTATTCAAATCACATTTTTTAGTGTCTAAAAATGGAACTGACAAGAAAAAATACACAAAATAGCATTAGATTGATTTCAAAGTTTAAAAAGAATGGTCCAATGCAACCTTGTTCTAATGTCTTCGGATAGATCAGGCTAGGGATTGCTTGCCTGCTCTGTTTTTCTTTTATTTAATAGATATAGACATAGAAACTCACCCTGCAGAAACATTTTCAGTAGCACCCTTTTTACTGAAAAGGGACCCTTGTGTGGGACAGACAGAGTGAGAATGGAGATCATAGAGGGCTGCTTTCTCGTGTCAGCCACTCCAGACACATGCTTCAGTGAATTTCAGAAGTTCTGGTATCTTTCAGAACTGAAATTCATCTGCATTGTTGTAAAGAGGCTATAAATATAGTGAAAGGCATTTACAAATAGTCATTGTAAAATGCTTACCCACCCACAGTCTGAACACTGTCAAAACACCAGCTGCGGCTTCCCTACTTGGAAGGATTGGAACTTTTTTTGAACTACACCTACTGTGTTTTCAAAATAGGCCTGCTTCTGGCCCCAGACAGAAGAGCGTTTCATTCGAAGCCCATGCTTAGCTCTTGGCATGCGGGATCAGGGTTCAATTAGATGAATAGGATCTCAGTCTCCTTCCTGTCCAAATGTAGCTGGAGCTTTAGAATCTAGAGAGGAATCACTTGAAGATGGCAGGTCCTTGTTTCTTTAGGATAGCCCCTCCTTTTTAGGGTGTCCCAGAGACAGAAGCCCCTCAGCAAGGTTTACTACAGGTTGCATCAATGTCAGTTGAGGGGTAGCCATGTTGATTATTGCTTAGGATTTTGTTAATATAGTAGTCTTTCTTTTTACCCAGTGCTATGAGAACAGAGCTACCTATATTGGAGATATAGCCGATAGTAGCTACAAGGTGTTTGTAGTTTTATTTTTCATTTTCATATAATATTCTTTATAATTCTAATTTTTTTGCCAGTCCTGGGCCTTGTGCTCAGGGCCAGAGCACTGGCCTTGGCCTTTTTCAAGGCTAGAACTACCACTGAAGACACAGCACCACTTCTGGCCTTTTTCTATATATGTGGTACTGAGGAATCGAACCCGGGTCTTCATGCATGCTAGGCAAGCACTCTACCACTAGGCCAAACTCCCAGCCCCATATAATTCTAATTTTTATAAAGATAAAGTGTCCTTATACCAACTATTTTTCTATGGGCGGCCACCATGATGGAATGAATTTAATGTCTGAGGATTTCTCAAACATGGATGTTGTGTTTATTTGTTCAGGGTACCATTGCAAAATACCATTGACTAAGTGGCTTAAACAACTGAAATGTAGCCAAGTGTGGTGATGTCTCACGTATGTGGTTTCTCACATCTGTAGTGTCTCAGCTACTCAGGAGGCATTTATCTGAAGGATCGAGGCCTAAGGCTGGCCCAAGGCAAAAAAAAAAAAAAAACATGAGGCCCTGTATGAAAAACAACTAAAGCAGAGCAACAACAACACTTTCCAAAACAAAAGCAACTGAAATTAATTTTCTCACAAGCTAGAAATTCAATCTTTGTGTGTGTGCATGTGCATGTGTGTGTGTATGTGCTTGCACACATGTGTGTAAGTCATATTCTGAGGTCATATGGTGTTAGAATCCCATATGTGTTAGAATCCCATGAGTGTAAGTCATATTCTGATGTCACATGGTGTTAGATCCCAACATGTGAATTTGGAGGGTACATAGCTCACCCCATGAAAAATAAATGCATGGGGATATGTAAGCATTAAACTTTCCATTTAGAAAGTGTTTCAGTGTTACTCAAGTGGGGAAATGCTTTGAGAATGAACATAGGTTGACATCCTAAGCTCTGGGAGGTGATCAGGTCGCATGGGTAGAGAGCTCATGAGTGCTCCTATTTAAAAAGCAACAAAACAAAACAAAACAAAACAAAAAACCTTTCAGCTTTTCACCACATGAGGACACAATGAAAAATGTTCATCTGTGAACCAGGAAGCCACCCTGAGCAGACACTGAATCTGCTACAAGATGGGAAATTAGACACAGGATCAATTTTCCATTGGTTTATACTTTATCTTAAAGTGTATAAGGTCCAGCCAAATCATACTTGCATGCATAAAGCACTGTACTAGAAGGAAAAGCATGGCAAAATCCTTCTTACACAGAGTAAGTGAAGGAGATCACGAGGTGCACAAATAAGAATGAAAGGCTGTGATCAGAGATGCCTTAGAGAGGTAATAGCAGGGCCCCCAAGGGAAGAAAGGTGGATCTCTGAATGATAAAGAATGAGTCATAGATGCTCAACAACATTCCAAGCACTGATGGAAAGATGAAAAACTGAAGGCAAAAGAGATGATGAAATGTCTTAGAGTTGGCCAACAACTCACAAAACTATCCGAGACTCTACTTTTATCAGAGCCTCTGACATTTTCTGATGTTGAAACTATTCAATGAGAGACCTTGAAGGCTCTTCAGAGGCGATCCTGCTAAAGAAGCTGGGTCTGGAGAGGTAAGCACCTAACCCAGGCCACACAGATGTAGGCAATCCTCCTAACCAAAACTTCATGAATGACAACCCATTTCACAACAGTGCTTTAACACTGATGTCTAGAGCTAGATCAAAGGATAAATATTTTAAATCCCTGTATACACCATTCTTAAATTTTCTTGAGTTTTTCTCTGTCATTTTACAAAGGATTTAGGGTAACTTTCAGAAATACCTATTATATTTGGTGAATTAAAGCTTGGACAGGGGGGAAACATTGTATAATCTTACTTATATGTGGATTCTGTAGATGTCAAACTCTAGAAGTTGAGAACAGAATTGTGGTCATCAGCAGCTTGTAAAAGACATGCGTGCACAGGAAAGGGTATAAAAACTCAGTTAAATAAATTGACTGACTTCTGCTGATCTATCACACAGCACGGCTATTATAGTAATGGGTTGATTATTTCAGAACAGCTAAAGGAAATTATTTTTAAATGTTCTCACACAAAGAGATGATAAAAATTTCAGATGTTGGACACGTTAATTAGCTTAATTTTATTAGTCCACAGTGCATACCATATATTGAAACATGATCTTTTACTCATTAATATAGACAATCATTGTTGGTCAACAGAATACTCATAAATAAAAGTAGCACACAAGAAAAGAGAAATTCACACAAAAGAAAAAATACACGTAAAAGAATAAAAATAGTTAAGTAGCAATAAAAGGGAAAGTAGTAAAGCCCAAGATATGATAAACACAGTAATGTACAATAAACATTTGTTGTCCCTTAGATAAGCTCACATTTGACTGGAAACTTCTAGCTGTCAGATGAAAGGGACACAGCAGCTCCAAAATTGGTGGCAACCAAAATATATGACTAAACCACAGGTTCAGAAGCAGCCAAGTTCTGAGAGACATGTGATAAATTCCAGAGCAAAACTCTTCCCTGCCAACAACTCCTCTCATATACTCCTCAGATACCCAGCAGATGTCACCTCAAATGATCTTCCTTTTTACAAAAACAAATTCAATCCAGAACCATTCTACCTCAGTATTCACAGTACAGAAGACCATTTTAGGACCCTCAGTTATTGAAGTCCATTCTATAAAGTAGTATTGGATTTACAGCTAAACTTTGAAAATCTCTTTGGTACATTGAGGCATCTCTAAATTACAACTGGTATTCTATAAACGCCACACAAATAGGGCCTATAAATTGTCCAGGGAAAAATGACAAGGAAAAAGGTGTGTATATGTTCAATACAAGTATGGTTTTTGCTGTGAATATTTCCTGTGATTTTCAAAAATACCTTCTTAATGGGCACATAGTAATTATACATATTTATAAGGTACAATATGACATTTCAATACATGTTCAAAATGTGTCACGATTCCACTGAGGTAATGGTTATATCACCTCAGACATTTAGCATTCTTTGGGTTAGAAACAGTCAGCCCCCGCCACGCCCCCACCCCCACCCCCACCCCCACCCCCTGCCACTTTAAAACATTCAAGTACATCTTTATCAACCATAGCCATCCTACCATACTGCACAGCACTAGGAGTTATTCCTTGTATCCACCTGCACCGCTGGGCCCATTAATCTTCTTCCCCACCCTCCCTCCCTCCTCCATCCCTCCAGGCTAGGGTGACCACTGTTCTATTCTTTATTTTGATAACCTTTTGACTTCGAGTTATTTTCTATAACATAATATCCTCCAGTTTCCCCCGTGTTGCTTCATTTCTGTTTTTTTTTCTACCTTGGGGCTGAACCCTAGGGTCTTATACACGTGGCATGTATGCCACCATTAAGTCACGTCACCAGTCCTTTAATCGTTTTGTGGCTGAGTAGTGTTCTACTGTTGTATATGCACATCGTGTTCATCTGTTCACAAAGGGTGATTACTATCTTAGTGAATGTGAGCAGTACTTCAATAAACATGGCAATGCAGATGTCTCTTCAGCATGCTGATTTCACTTCTTAAACTGTATACTCACAAGTGGCACAACTAGATCATATGGGGTTCTATTTTTAATTTTGTGAGGATCCTTTACACTGTTTTCTATAGTAGTTATTCTAATTTACATGCCAAGAGAGTAAGAGTTCTCTTTCCTCCGAATCCTCATCAGCATGCATTTATTTATTTATTTATTTATTTATTTATTGCCAGTCCTGGAGATTGACTTCAGGGCCTGAGTTCTGCCCTTGACTTTCCTCAAGGCTGCTGCTCTACCACTTGAGCCACAGCACCATTTCCTATGTATTATTTCCTATGTATGTGGTACCGAGGAATTGAACCCGGGTCTTCGTGCACGCTGGCTAAGCCAAACTCCTGGCCCCATCAACATTTATTTTTATGGGGTTTTTTGGTCAATTGTGGGACCTGAACTCAAGTCTTAGGCACTGTCCCTGAGCTCTTTTGCACAAAGCTGGCACTCTACCACTTTGAGCCGCGGTGTCACTTCTAATTTTCTAGTGGTTAATTAGAGATAAGAGTCTCATGGACTTTCCTGCCCAGGCTGACTTTGAACTGCAATCCTTAGATCTTGGTCTTCTGAGTAGACAGGATTACAGGTATGAGCCACCTTTTTCACAGTAGCCATTTTAATAGATGTGAGATGTTTTGTTCATGTGCTTCTGATTTACATTTCTGTGCTTAGTGATATTGAATTTCTCATATACCTCTTGACTATTTGTATATCCTCTTTTGAGAAATATTTGTTCTTGCCATTTACCCTTTTTAAAATTGCATTATTTGTGTTTATTCTAACATGTACAGTCTGAGGTTTGTCGAATCCATGGATGCAGAACCCATGGATTCACAGGATTTCTTTAAATAAGAGGATTCTGGAACACTGACAATAAATGTGTTAAAAATCAGGTTTCTCCATCTAACCACAGTAAGTGGCTCCAGATCTGACTGAGGCAATGGCTCTGAGGCCCCTGAGCTTTAGTCACCAGGTGATTGGAAATGGATCCAAACTCTTAGGCAGTTGATAAAAGCTGTGATTCTGCAGCCATTTCCCCTTCCAAGTTCAGTAGATCATATTCTACCTGAACTTCTGTTCCAACCCGTTTGTGAAAAATCTCATCAAATCCTACCCCCAAATCCAGGACAGTCTCTAGGCTGCGTTAATAGATTTCTTAATAGAAATCAAACAGAAGAGAAAGCATTGTACTGGGGCCTCTCACCTCCATTTGTGCTCTGGTTGAGAGAGCTTCAGGCTAAGAGTCAGGGCTATTCATTTGGAGACTCTAGGAGGCTCATGTCCCTCCACGGGGCCTTCTCTACCATGACAAGGATACAATTCCGCTACCCTTCTTTTAGAGAGACAAGCACAGGAGTTTCCCAACAACTTGGTTCAGAGGCTGCCACACTGTTTCCGACCCTTAGGGGTCCAGGGTTCCAACTGTAACTTTCCCACCATATCATTTTTCCCCAGGACACACCCAGCTCCAACATGCCTGCCCAGCATAGTGTGACCCTAGGTAACCTTGTTAGCTCATCTCTTCTCCCTTCTCTATGGGAGAATGTAGGCTTTAGCCCCAAGACCCCTGGCCACATGGGCCCCCACATTTGAGTCCTTGCTCAGCTATGTTTTCTCTTTTTCTTTTTATCCTTCAAAGGCTCTTTATTCTACATCCTCTCCACCTCTAGCCATTCAATCCTTACACAGTCATATGTTGTTATCTTGCATGAACTATGCCTTGTGTGTATCTCACCCATCTAAACTATGAGCCTTTTCAGCATAGGTGCCCCTGGCTTGTCCTTCTCTGTACCTCCAGAACTACAGGCTTATGATAGAGTAAATCTGTTACTCGTGTGCTTCAACTTAAGGCCCTCATGCCCTTCAGTAGCTAGGAAATGGACTATTTCATTTGCTTTGTTGGGAACAATTGCTAGGCTTCTCCCTCTCCTTTTCATTTTATGAGCAAGGACCAACCCTTGGGTAATGTTATGCAGAGTGCAGCTCCACCCTAGTAGTACATTTGGGGGAATTTGGATGAACTTTGTGCTATAAGTGAAGAGGCTTTGTTTGCCTCATCTTGGAGGCGGCTTCCCCTACCAAATGAACGTGTCTTCCTTCTGCAGCCCAGATATAGAGGGAAGTACCTTGTGTTCTGATGGGCATGGGGGCATCCACCCAGGAGTTATCTAATTTTATAGACCTGTGCCCTCAGCGCCAGCTTTTGAACTGCCAAATCTCAACTTGACACCTTGTGCCTGTCAACAGCCTGGCCAATGCCTCAGCGCCAGGCTCAGAGAACCTTTTTCTCAAGGTTAAAAGTAGCTGACCTCTGACAAGCAGCATTGGCTAAATTCTGTGTTCCTTAAAAGGGAAGCTCCCGGTTTGCCAGTGCTTATTGGCCATCCTCTGTATCCAGTAGAAGTTTGTTGCTAGACATACACTGGCGAATAGTCATTATTAAAATAGCCATCTTTGAAAATGTGTGCAGTAGAGGGGGATATCCAGTCTGCTGGCCATTGTGTTCTATGGCCTGTGAAGCTGGACCACTCATTGGATTCCACTGGCTTCCACTGGCAAGATAACAGTGCCATTTCCCTCATGCATAGCACTCTCCTTAATATGTGTGCCACCACAAGGCTGACAGAATGACAAGAACACACAGCATTTATTAAATTCTGGACTTGTGTTTTTTTTTTGTTTTGTTTTGTTTTTATGTAGGGGTGACGGTCCCAAGATTGACGTGGTAGGAAGTACTCTATCTGGAATTCTGGACAAGGAACTCTCTGACCGTGGCAATGACATTGGTAAGTAAGGACACTGTTTTGGTTTTTTTTTTGCATAGTTCAAAAAGAATCCTAGCATAGTTTGTCCTCTTTAAGGTATGCCGAGAACTAACGTGACCGCTGAAATGCCAAGCTGCCAGCCCTTGCTTGGCATTAGGTGCCAAGTTTTGTACAGAAGGGCATTGATGGTAGTTTCCACAGGAAATTGGAATGCCTAGGATTTTACCCTCCCTGGCTTTCACAAAATCCTTTGCAAGGTCTGAAAGAAAATGATGATTAAACCCTTTTTTTAAATAAAAGTAGGTCTGAGTACTTACATTTAAATTTTCTATTTGGCCTAAAAAGGTCATTAAGTGCAAATGCATAATGTCAGGGTTCATGGTAGATGCTGCTCTAAGTATCTTCACATTGACTTGAAAATGAATCTTGGTATGGTAATTGCCACTTAGTACAACCACCATGAGTGAGTTTTCCCAAGGTCAAGACCACTATGTGATAAACAGGAAATGAGTAAAATTGCTCTTGGTAAGCAAGTCAATGATAGAAATATATCTGGATGAAGTTGAGTCTACTGGAAGTCTGACCTGGGTAATAGCCATTTTAGGAAATCTAGATTCAGAGACAGTTTTTTTTCATATATTTTTATTATAATTAATACAAGGATTACATTATATTCACCAGATAGAAGGTGCATTACTTCACATACATTGATACCCTTTCTCATGTCTTGGTCCCCATTTCCCTCCCCCCACCCCCACCCCTCATCTTGTTTTCCTCCCTTCCCTATCTGACTTCAAATAACCAAATAAACATATATATAATATATCAGATAACAAGGTGAAATACTGTAACAATATGAGATAACCAAGGGACAGCAAAGTTTCTACTGATTGTGACAAATGAAGGAAACCATTGAGCCTATGTTCAGAGACAGTTTTTTTAACTTTGAGTCCCTTATTTGTTATCTCTCATCTCTTTTGCTGTCCCTTTCATATTGTTACAGTATTTCACCTTGTTATCTGATATATTATATATATGCATATTTGGTTATATGAAATAGGATAGGGAAGGGGGAAAACAAGATGAGGGTGGGGGTGGGGGGAGGGAAATGGAGACCAAGACGAGAAAGGTTATCAGTGTTTGTGAAGTAGTGCACCTTCTATCTGCTGAATATAATGTAACCCTTCTATTAATTACAATAAAAATATATGAAAAATAAAATAAAATGGAAAAAAATTATGGCAGGGGCCAGGAGTTTGGCCTAGTGGTAGAGTGCTTGCCTAGCATGCATAAAGACCTGGGTTCGATACCTCAGTACCACATACATGGAAAAAACTGGAAATGATGCTGTTGCTCAAATGGTAGAGCTTTAGCCTTGAGAAAGCCCAAGTACAGTGCTCAGGCCCTGAGTTCAAGACCCAGAACTGCCAAAAAAATTACAGATAGTTCTGTAATTTTTATTTTTACCCAACCCCTGCCTCTCATTGGTTATATCTTACATAACTACAGCAAAACATCAGCAAAGTCTATTTAGTCTTATTCAGACTTGCTGTTTTTAGTAATACCTGTGTATACACTGAGTACTCTGCACTTTTGTCATATGTGCAGGTTTGTGTATCTGCTGTCAAAGTACAGAGTTTCTCCATCCCCTGTGTTGTTCATTATAATCACACCCCCTCCCTCCCCATCCCCACCCCTTTTCCCTATCTGGATTGATTTGACATGGAAGATAGATTTCCAGGTTCATCTGTGTTGGCCAGTTAATTTAGAAACAAATAGCTAACACTTGGCTGGCCTTATAAAAAGCACTGAAGTGTCTGACGGAGACATTCTTCTTGATTGCTGCTTACGCCCCAGTGTGGGTACTGTTTTCTTCAAATCTGCTAATAGAGTTGTATCATTGCATAGTGATGACCTGTAGTCTCTGCCCTGACCTTGGGAAGGCTTGTGGGTACAATGTGTGGTTGTGACTGTAAATACCAAAAGTTCTTGTGCAGTTTCCAGAACCTGGTCTATATCCTCAGCCAGCCTTTAGGAAGCAGAACCTGACAGCTTGGGCTGACGCAATACCAGCAAAACGACTCTGGCGTGCTGTAGCTCTTGATCTGGTTAAAGGGCAAGGGAGAGTAGAACAGTAAATGAAAGGTAATCATTAGAACAAGTCTGCTTAAGTTCCAGTTCTCCACTGTGCTTCAGTATCTGGGCTCCATTTTAATCTAGTATGAATGATCGGGATAGTGTTGGTAAAGGTTGTATGGACCTTCACACCGGAAGGGAAACATTCTCCCACCTCCAGATATACAGTGCCACATGACTTGCTTTTAAGAGTCAGCCTTTGACTCTTGATTTCTTTGGGTATGAAGATATGTGGGATGGTTAGTGCCAAAATGTGAAAAGCATATTTCTCTGACTGATCAGATTGTTTGGAAATTCTGGGGTAGAGATGAGTGGAAGAGAAATATAGAGAAGCTTTTCATACTCTAGAAACAAAGCACCAGTTGTATGTGTTTAGGGGTCCAGAAAGATGATGCTGAGATTTGGTTTTCTCAGTTTGCCAAGGCATTTATTCCAAAAAACTGTAATCCACTGAGTTGGCACGTGTGTGTGTGTGTGTGTGTGTGTGAGAGAGAGAGACAGAGACAGAGACAGAGACAGAGACAGAGACAGAGACAGAGACTGACATGGCAAGGAAGGCACTAATTGGGAACTTTTTTCAAGCAGGGAATGTTTGAATGCTCAGTACCCAAGTGCAAAGCTATCTGGTTACTAAGGCCTTCACATACAGGACCTGTTTTCCATGGCTGTTCTGTCCATTTGGGTCACTGACACAGGTCTGCATGGATAGTAGAAAGCAATGTTGTTCAGAAGAAAGAATGTTCCTTGGGGCTAGAGTACTGGGACATGAGCCACGAAGAGGATTGCTTATCTGTACCTGGAAGGTAGATTTGCTTGAGTGGCATGGCTTGGGGCTGGAAAGGTGGGAGGGCAGTGATCACGTGGTGAGTTCATAAAAGTCCAGCCTTGCTTGATACAGTGGAAGATTTGTGCTGAGAAGGAAGAAGATGTCCTGGAAATGTAAGTAGGGACCTGACTGAATTGGAAAGGTGTGAGGGATTTGTAATTGCTTTCATAGGCAGTGGGAGCCATTGATTTCAACTGACATCAGAGTGATATAATCAGGCCATCATTTTTAGGGTAATAAATGATGAAGAGCATTGTAGGATCGAGCAAAGGAAGGAAAGCTCAGATGTCAAGGAGTCAGGCTATTTGATAAATGGGCCAATAGAGCCAGAAAGCATCTGCTTACAAAAGGATTTGAAAAGAAGGGATGAACATAGAAACAGTAATATTGAATTATTGCCAGGCCTTAGTAACAGATTGGGTGTGGGAATAGGGAAGAAGAAAGAATGATATGGTAGTTGTGAGGTTTGTGGAATCAAGTGACAAGGGTGAAAATAACATGGGAGCTGTTTGGGGGAAAATGTTGACTCTGAGCTTTGACTGGGCATTTCCAAGTTAATATGACATGAAGTCTGAAAGTGCATGTCTAAGGCTTTATAGACTGGTGGGGATTTGAGGTAGAGATTAATAGCTATCTGGAAACAGTGATGAGCACGGGATTGACCTTGGCAGACATGGGTTTGAGTGCTTAATCTGCTGCTTCCACTCCTTGGTCTTCCATAATTTCCACAAACACAGAGATTCTACTTTTTGAACTATAAATGCCAACATTTTTTTAAAAAAAATCAACTTCTTTACCTTGATTTCCAAACTTGTATCAGATCACATGTTGAGCTATTTAAAGATAAAACTATTTTGCCCCACACTGGTAGCTCATGCTTGTAATCTTAGCTACTCAGGAGGCTGAGAT
This sequence comes from Megascapheus bottae, assembly GCF_031878675.1. Taxonomy (NCBI): domain Eukaryota; kingdom Metazoa; phylum Chordata; class Mammalia; order Rodentia; family Geomyidae; genus Megascapheus; species Megascapheus bottae. The sequence continues at coordinate 7,325,016 of NC_143547.1, read as the reverse complement.
CTGAGGATAGTACTTAAAAGCCAGTAAAGTCTGTAAGACTCTTATCTTCAAGTAACCAATAAAATGCCTAGAGTGGAGGTATGGCACAAGTAGTAGAGCACAGCCTTAATTTAAAAAAATCTGCTGGCAGTTTGGCCTAGTGGTAGAGTGCCTGCCTAGCATGCACGAAGACCTGGGTTCGATTCCTCAGTACCACATACATAGAAAAAAGCCGGAAGTGGTGCCAAGGTTCAAGTGGTAGAGCTCTAGCCTTAAGAAATTTCAAGGACAGTGCTCAGCCATTGAGCTCAAGCCCAGACTGGCAAAAAAAAAATCTAAGGAACAGGGTTCAGGCCCCGAGTTCAAGCCCTCTTTCTGGCATACACACACAAAAGAAGATACAGATACTTTTATTAATATTGTTATCTGCTTAGAAGTATCTATTGGATCAGAGAAGTAAAGTCCTTACCATAATAGGGGAAGATGAACCTAGGACAGAAGACTACCCTGAAAGTCTACATTCAAGGAAAAGCAGTATCTTTGAACCTCACAGGGGCGAGGGAGGAGCAGATTTGAAGCAGGATTTCTTTAGACCCCCAAAGCCAAAATGTTCTTTGTAGGTAGATGGATCAAGGAGAAAAAGGCATTTCAGAGGGGTGGCTCTCTTTCGAGCTGCTTTTGTAGCATTTGTTCATTACTTTGAATCAAGGAGGAACTTATTTGTTCCAGAACATTTTTGCTAGTGGTTCAGACAATTGGAGCTGTCCAAATGTGGGTTGCAGTGAATAGCATAATACAGCCCTGAAGCCATTAGAAACCATCAGTGTTAGCTATAAATAAATTTGTGTTTCCTCCTAATAATGCTGTAATTTAAAATTATTATAATATTAAATTAGAGAACATGGCTCTTTCAGATCTCGTGTGGGCAGCTCCCAGCATCTGTCAGCTAGCAATAATTTAGAATGAAATCAATTGGTCCAAAACTAAGTTGTTGATGTCAAATTGAGATATTGTTTGTATCAAACTATGCAGCCATATTTCAAGTAACATAATAGAAAACATGGAAGAGCTCCAACACAAGCCTGCCTATGAATAGAAAAGAAAATTAAATTGTCCAGTTTTCTCTTGCTGACAGAAGAACCTCTGTTCCAATTGAATGAGAGATTATAGGCCACAAAGTCAAGTGCCATAACATTTACTTTTATTATGCCATATATTGTAGTTCCCACTGAATGGCAGGATTTATTGTTATACTTCAATACAAGAGATTTTCAGTACTTTTCTACCAAAGAACATAGCAACAGGCCTCCAGATAGAAAGCAGCCTGTGAACTAAGCCACCTCATTTCAACTAATTGACTTACAAAAAGCCTTTCTCGTTCTTCCTCAGTTGCTTGGCATCTTTGAACTGTTAGGTGTTTTTTTCCCCCTCTTCTATTCACATCTCCTCAAACCATTCCCACTTCTGCCTTTTTACATCACTCCCTCCCACTTGAAGAAGGGCAAGATTTTTGCCTTAGTCTTCAACTTGACCCACCAAGCTCATTTTGAGTGTATTTGAACTGGGGAGTAGTTTCTACCTTTAAAGGTTGGAGAACATGAGTCCTGGACATGGTTTACAAAATATAAGGACTGACTTGAGCTTGTCCTCACGTCTCTCACAGATTCCCAATAACCATAATTTATTTGGACCAAAAATGTAAAAGTACATCCTTGTGCCCTAAGAATGCTATTAAGAGCCAAAAGAAAAGAAAAATTGGAAGGCAGCATACCACCAACGCTATGAAACTGATGACAAATTGGAAATGTTCTAGAAGGTGATTGTCACACAGCTCTGGAAATGTACTAAAAATAATTAAATTCAGTACTTTAAATGAGTGAATTTTTATGGACTATAGCTTACACCACAGCAATGCTCTTAAAAAGAAATCCTGACACAGTGAGGTCCCAATCAGGAAAAAATAAAAATGACAGTTGACTAAGAATGTGGCATTAGAAGTGCCTCTCGGCCCCATTTTATAGAATATTTGTGGCTGTGTATAACAATACCACATCGGTGTTTCTGAGTTGTATGCAAACATAAAATTATGCTTTACATATTTTAGAAAAGTTTTCTAACGGTTTGTAGTGGAATCATTTTGGAGAATGGACATAAGTTTCCTTAGGATGTTAAATAAGTGAATTGTTTCATATAATTTTCTTAAGTTGAGGCCCATATGGATATTGATATATAGCTGATTACAACTGTGGTGATAAAGTAACCCCAAAGTTCTAGAAAGGATTAGCCATGTTTTTTTTTCTTTTTTCTTTCTGCCACTCTTGGGGCTTGAACTCAGGGCCTGGACACGGTCCTTAACACTTTTAACTCAAGGCTAGCGCTCTGCCACTTGTGCTACAGCACCACTTCCAGCTTTTTCTGTGTATGTGATACGAAGGAATCGAACCTAGGGCTTTGTGCATGCTAAGTGAGCACTCTACCACTAGTCTGTGCTCCCAGCCCTTTAGCAGTGTTTCCTAAGCATATCTGAGAGTGAAGGTGGTATGAAGCATATCTCAACAGTCTGTAATTCCTCCTTGGGGTACAATTGATCTTCTATAGGGGTGCACCTGGGGCTGAGTTTGGCTTAGTGGTAAAGTGCTTGCCTAGCATGCACAAAGACTGGGGTTTGATTCCTTAGTACCACATACATAGAAAAAGCTGGAAGTGGTGCTTTGACTCAAGTGGTAGAGTGCTTGAGAACACCCAAGGATAGTGCTCAGGCCCTGAGTTCAAGCCCCATGAATGCCAAAAAAAAAAAAGGAAAAGAAAAAAACAGCCTGGTGCTATAATCACTTCTCCCTTGCAGTGGAGAGAGAACACATCTGCCATTTCTTGACCTCTCCTCTTCCAGTATCCTTATTTTCTACTATTGAAATTAGCAGTGGAGAAAGCAAGAGAAAAACAAGAAGGAACTAATATTTACAGGAAACCTGCCAGGGTTTTTATTTATTTTTCTCAGCATCCTCAGCCTAGGAGGAAGGGTCTAATGATTTGTGTTTTTAGAGTGAAGAACAGGGAATAAAGAAACCTAGGTAGCTTAACAAACTAGGAGGGAGCAGATACTGTACAATGGTTTTTTGTTTTTTTTTTTGTTTTTTGGCCAGTCCTGGGCTTGGGCTCAGGGCCTGAGCACTGTCCCTGGATTTTCTCAAGGCTAGGGCTCTACCACTTGAGCCACAGCACCACTTCTGGCTTTTTGCTACATATGTGGTACTGAGGAATCGAACCCGGGTCTTCGTTTATGCTAGGCAAGCACTCTACCACTAGGCCAAACTCCCGCCAGTACAATGGTTTTGTAAGCTGGGATTTAGAAGAATATTAAAGACAAAAATTTGATCAACGCTAAATTCTAAATTTGTATTCTGTTCAGTAAAGCTAAACAAGACATACATAAAACAATTTAATAATGTCATTAATGTGAAATTTGAGTTCAATTGTATTATAAGAAATCATTTCTAGGGCCAGGAGTTTGGCCTAGTGAAAGAGTGCTTGCCTAGCATACACGAAGACTTGGGTTCGACTCCTAGGTATCACATATATAGGAAAAGCAGAAGAGGCACTGTGGCTCAAGTACTAGAGATCTAGCCTTGAGAAAACCCAAGGACATTGCTCAGGTCCTGTGTTCAAGCCCCAGGACTGGCAGAAAAAAAGAAAAAGAAAAAAGAAATCATCTCTAGGATTTCTCAGACAGATTTTGAGAGGACTTAGATCTCCTAGCTTTGGACTTGTAGATTTGCTGTCCTATAGAATATTAAATTAGGAACTTTTTTTTGGTTGGTCATGAGGCTTAAACTCTGGGCCTGGATGTTGTCCCTGTCACAATTCCAACAGCAGGGGCAGGTCAGCCATTACTTTTCTTCTCTCTCTCTCTCTCTCTCTCTCTCTCTCTCTCTCTCTCTCTCTCTCTCTCTCTCTCTCTCTCTCTCTCTTTCTCTCTCTTTTTCTCTCTTATTTCTGTCAGTTGTGGAGCTTGAATTCAGCCTGGACACTGTCCCTGAGCTCTTCAACTCACAGCTACTGCCCTACCCCTTGAGCTACAGCGTCATTTCTGGTTTTCTGGTGGTTAGTTGGAGATAATAGTCTCATAGACTTTAGTGCCCAGGCTGACTTTGAACTGTAATCCTCAGATCTCACCCTCTGAGTAGCTAGGATTGCAGTGTAGTAGCTAGGATTGAGCCACCACACCCGGCAGGCACTTTTTTAATAAAAATTAAATAGCCTTTTTTGGAACTAGAGAGCTGATTATTGGTCCTTGCAGCACTTGAGGTGGTTGAGCCATTTCTCGGGTTTCATAGGGCACAGTGCACCTTGCCACAACTAACCTTGAGAGTAACATTTGGAGAGTTCATGAGAATGAGCTTGTGTGGCTTGGGGGGCGGGGGGGCATGTGTGTGTGCATGTGTGTGTGTGTGCACGCACGTGTGCGCGCGTGTGTTCATGTGTATGTATATATGTATAGAGAACTACAAGTCCCAGCTGACCTGGAGTGAGTTGCCAAGACAGGAGCACTTTTCTTTTCTTTTCTTTTCTTTTTTGCCAGTCCTGGGCTTGAGTTCAGGGCCTGAGCACTGTCCTTGGAATTTCTCAAGGCTAGAGCTCTAGAAAAAAAGCTCTTGCAGCTTTTTTCTACATATGTGGTAGCAAGCACTCTACCATTAGGCCAAACTCCCGGCCCCCAGGAGCACTTTTATCTGAGAAGCATACCACACTCTCACAGGCAAGTCTCCTTTACCAATCATGTGCAGACATAGCATTGGAACCAGGGCATTGGTTGATGTTACCCAAGCCAAAGAATGACATTTGCAATGGCTCCTGTGAAAGAATCACATGATACAGTGTGAGGTGTGCATATGTATCCATCTGCAGCTCTGGCTCCTCGTCAAGGGTACAAGTCACAATCAAACTTCAGTTACGATCTGCACTTCTCAAATATGGTGACACAAAGCAGAGATTGTGCCAAAGGTCACTTGATTCAACAAAAGTGGAATAGACTGCTTCTCTGCTCGATTGCTCATTAACTATAGTAGTCCTCTGAACAATTTTGGTTGCTGATATGCATGTGTTCAAATTCACTCCCTGAGGTACCTCGAGTCCTCTCCTGGTCCCCACTCCTCTGGGCTCACAGAGTAGGTCTCCTGCTGAGTGAATCTGGTCAAGCTAGCCACCAGCATTCCATTTATTTATTTATTTATTTATTTATTTATTTATTTATTTATTTATTTATTTTGCCAGTCCTGGGCTTGAGCTCAGGGTTTGAGCACTGTCCTTGGACTTTCTCAAGGCTAGCACTCTACCACTTGAGCCTCAGCACCACTTCCAGCTTTTTGCTATGTATGTGGGTACCGAGGAATCAAACATGGGTCTTCGTGCATGCTAGGCAAGCACTCTACCACTAGGCTAAACTCCCGGCCCCCAGCATTCCTTTTAGAACGCTGATGCTTTCTGATCCAGCAGAGAGCTTTGATCTTAGCTGTGGAGAGGCTTGATCCCTGTTGTGAACTAAGCAACTCCATTTACAGACCTTCTCAGAGACGTTGGTTCTCACTAGAATCCAGGTACTTATTTTGCTTGTGAGCCCTGGACAGTCAGTCATGACAGCTGGCTTTGTGCTTAGTTAAGAGAGGTGCCACCAACATCTTTGACCCCAACACATTCAATAAAGGGCAAAAGCAATAAATAAACTCTTCACTGTGCCAGTAGGAAAACATACCTCATGGATACTATAGAAACATAGGGGAATGGTCAGACAGATGAAAATGGGAAGACCATTACATTGTTGCTTCATCTCATTGGAATCGTGTTTGGTGTAAACCGTGTGCCATCCTGCCCAAGCTACCTCTACCTGTCGGCCTACCACAAGGAATACAAGTCACTGAGGAGGAGTGCAGAGGTGTTTAAGGCTGTGCGGAGTATCAGTTCAGAGGGCTTTTGGCTTAGAGATGATCAGGATGTCTGATACCCATGTGGACTTGCAGCAAGCCTCAGAAAAGCTCACTTGTATGCAGAGGTGTCCTGCTCCTTTCATACCTTGCTCCCTGCTTCTCTGTGGGAGGAGTCTTTCCATTCTAGGTCCAGCCTGATCTAGGTCCAGCGTCTATACCTTTACTACATACCAAGACCCTTTTCCCTGGACATTGTACATCTGGAGGCACACCTTCATAGGATTCAAAGTAGTCTTACACAACAATGAATAGTCTTACACAGCATAATAATCTTTTGCTACATCCACATTCATTACAGCTCTACACGAATGTGGAAGTAATATGAAACAGATGGCACTCAGCCCTCAGATTGCAAATGATATTTACTTCACTTGGGATATTTCTCACCTTTTGCCCACTTATTGTGGGTTGTAGGTTCATAGATTAACAAAGCCTAGTGTGCATGTGCGAGTGTGTGTGTGTGTGTGTGTGTGTGTGTGTGTGTGGCAAAAATAGTGGGTGGCAGCATGTGAAACTAAATCTTTTCGTACTCCTGACAGGGTGTTCTGTGAACTTCACACGAATTGTAAGTGCAAATAGAGGAGCTAATCTACTCTGTCCATATACCTTTCGGGGGGTGTATTCATTGCTCATTTTTCCATTGGTGACTCAGCTAGCACAGGTGTTCATGTGAACTATAATAATGGGCCCATCGTTTTAGTCTGCATGTTTTCTGTATTTGCCAAATGACTGATACATGGGATGAGATTTTCTTCCCCTGTCCAAGGTTCCTTATGATGCTGCTTCATTTCGGAGAAAGTACCTGCAGACCTATGGATTTAGTATTTTCTTATCTTAAGTCTTTAAAAAAATGAACAGAGGATTCCTGACCTTGTTCATAGGTCCTCATTCTCAACTGGCAATGACATTAGTGGTGTATGAATGCAAATTTTTACCTGTGTGATTTGAATGGATTTTCACATGATTTCTCCTTTATAGGAAAATAACCCTGTGAAACTGATGGTTCAGATAATTCTCCCATTTTTATGGTGGAAAACGGAAGCTCAGAAAGGTCATTTTTTAATCTAGTCAATAATCATTTATTGAACTCTCATAGCAAGCCAGGAGTGATGTGACGCCTGGGAAAACAAAGATAAAAGCCACAGCTTTGTTTCTGGCTTGGTGGATGAGGCAGATAAATCAACAAGAGGAACGTCAATAGACAGCAGTGAATGCTGAGGTCAGAGTGATGGGTCAGTGGGGGAGTACCAGCTCAGGCCTTGGGGTGTGATTTGGCTTACAGGAAGAGGTCCAAATTGTGGTACTGAGTCTCCATGGTAGGAGAGGAGTGTGACATACCCAGACAGACACTCGGCATATCTTTCTCTGATGGCAACTGGTACAATGGTCAATGTTTTGGGGGATAGAGTATCACTGGGGTTCCAGACAAGAAATTCTAACAGCCTAATGATCTGTAGGGGTTATATACAAGGGACTGGTAGTAGCCATGTTGCCAGGCTTTAAATGTAGTGAATTTCCATTCTAGGATTCTTTGTTTCAAATCCAAAGCAGTGGCTTATAACGAACAGTTATTTAAAAGCTCCCAAACAGTTCCGCTGGTGTCAGCTGGCCTGTCTGTCATGTAACTATAATGCCTCTGTGTTTTTAGTAAATGTACTTTAGGTCACCTGTACTCTTTGGTACTATGCCTCCTAACCATGGAAAGTGAGAGTGCATTTCTAATTAGACTAAATAAGGTAAGGGTTTGTCATAAAAGCCAAGAGTTTCTTGTCCTTAAGAGACTTTTCAGCATTTACCAGTTTGATAGTTTGGGATTCGCTGATAGGCATTAAAATCTCTTTTTCTATTAAGAGGAAACCTTCCCAGCCAGGCTGAGAAAATTTAGATCACGTTTCAGTTTGGTTCATTTCAAAACCACCATGAAAATTGGGACATTTTCTTCACACCACAATGAGTTAGTCATGGAAATTCTTCCTTAATACAGCCACCATAGCCATAGTCATATTATGTGACAGTGTTGGAGACTTTGTCCTCTCTGCAGTGAGAAGGAAGTGTACTTCAGTTCTTCATCTGTGGAAACATACTAGGATAACCTGAGGTTCCCTTTCTCCTTCTTAGAGCATCTTTTTCTTCGTGACAGCTTAGTTTGGTTACTGTTTCCTAAAAGTGCTCTTTCTAAGCTAAAGCAACTGAAAGTTAAACTTGCCAGAAACATGCATTCTGAAGCTAAGAGTGGATCCCCCAAGAGGGACTGAGTCTCTTCTTATTCATGAGTGACAGAAATGAGGCAGTCTTGTCCGCCATCTGTTGTGGAGATGCTTGCTGAGTGTGGCCAGGCTCCAGTGTGTGCAGGTCTTTTGAGTACAAACCTCAGCCAATAGCGCTCGGTGCCCAGCCAAGCTTCCCCTACCACCTTGGCACAGAATGCTGCCTTCAGCCCTGCAGCTACCACCTCATGTCTCCACTAGGAGCCGCCTCTTTAAGTTACACTCCTGGAGTAGTTTTCCCTCAAGACAGTTTGTTCGTTCATTCGTTCACTCTTTCTTGACAGCTTATCAAACAGCCCCCCCACCTCAAGAATGTGGTAGTCATTGTTCACATGGAGACAAGTATTCTGAAAGCAGAAGTCATTGCAGACCACTACCTCCAAGGTTATCACATCCTGGGCTGGGAGTTTGCCCTAGTGGTAGAGTGCTTGCCTAGCATTCGTGAAGACCTGGGTTCAGTTCCTCAGTACCACAATACATAGGAAAAAAAATAAAGCCGGAAGTGGTGCTGAGGCTCAAGTGGTGAAGCTCTAGCCTTGAGAAAGTCGAAGGACGGTGCTCAGACCCTGGGCACCCAGGTGGACTTGTTTCAGTGGGCTGAGGAGTGGAGGAGGGCCAAGGGAAGATATGTCTTGCCTAGAGTGACAGCAGAAGTTTCTTTTCTTTTTTTTTCTTTTTTGACACCCTTGGGGCTTGAACTCAGGGCCTGAGCACTGTCCTTGGGCTTTCTCAAGGCTAGAGCTCTACCACTCGAGCCACAGCACAACTTCCAGCTTTTCCTATGTATGTGGTACGGAGGAATTGATACTCAGGAAGTAGGATATGATCATGGATCAGGGCCAGCCCATGGGAAAATATTAACTCAACCAATCAATTGGGTATGGTGGTGAGTGTTTGCTATGCCAGCTATGCGGGTGACATATATAAAAGGATCAAGATCCAAGTAGGCCCAAGCAAAAGAATGAGACACAGTCCAAAAAAAATCACTAAAGCAGAAAGGGCAGAGTGGTTTGGTTCAAGTAGTTGAGTTCTTGTCTAGCAAGTACCAGTCAGAGTTCAAACTCCAGAGTCAAATTTTTTTAAATGGCATGTACAGAAATATAGCATACAGGATTAAGAGGAAAAAAGCAGAATGCAAAATTCATTGAGCATGCAACACATTTTTGTTTGTTTTGTTTTTGTGTATTCCTCTGAGCATTAGTTATTGAGATGGAAGCAACTCTGAGCAGGGCTCATGGTATTTGTTGGTGTCGTCTCAGCCCTGACATCTCTAGGTAGCACAAAGTAGTTACTCAAGTGTTATAGAGTGAGGGAATAAACAGACAGATGCCTACTGAAGATAGCATCTGCATTGAATGGTGACTCTGGAATCATGGTTTCAGGCTCTGTGTGGAAAGGCATGTTCCTCTTCTCTAGGTTGAGTCTAACATTAGAACAACAGCTGTTGGACAGATTATTGTGGTGAAAGTAGGAGGAGCTGGCTGGCTATCTTGCCTTGGCTTTTAGAATTAATGACTGAACCAGGCACAGGTGGCTCACACCTGTAATCCTAGCTACTCAGGAAGCTGAGATCTGAGGATCATGGTTCAAAGCCAGCCTGGGCACAAGAGTCCATGACACTTTTACCTTCAATTAACTACCAGAAAACTGAAAGTGGCGCTGAGGCTCGAAAGGAAGGAAGGAAGGAAGAAAGGAAGGAAGGAAGGAAGGAAGGAAGGAAGGAAGGAAGGAAGGAAGGAAGGATAAAAATTAATAGCTGACCCACATTCATTCACCTGCCCCTGCTGTTGGAATTGTGACAGTGCCTTTTACACTGAGACTGCAAGAATGCTTTTTTTTTAATTGTATTTTATTGTCAGGATAATGTATAGAGGGGTTACAGTTACATTCATCAGGTAGTGGGTGCATTACTTCTCGAACCTTGATACCCCATCTCATGTTTTTGTCCTCCTTTCCCTCCTCCCCCTCCCAGTCATCTTGTTTTCCCCCTTCAAATAAACAAATCAGTGTATATATAATATACCAGAGAGACTGCAAGATGTTTTGTCTACTGAAATAGACTTGGACTTATAGAAGAATTTCTATGGCTCTGAAAGATTTATGAATAGAACCATTGCAGGCAAAGCAAAAAGTACTAGTTCTCTCTCCTGCTTGCTAGCATGTTAAACTGTGGAGAAAGTGTTTGTCTTATTCAGCTTGAATCACCTGTCTTGACTGACCCAAGGATAATCTGGCAAATATCATGTAACCCTTCTATTAATTACAATAAAAATATATGAAAAAACAAGCAAAACGAAAAAAGGTGAATCATAATTTGGATGGAAAGGGTGATTATTAAGGAAAAAGAGATTCTTGTAACATATGAATCTTTTCTCATGCTTCTTTTCATTCTTAAAAAATTGTCTTATGGCTTTGTTTTAGACCTAGAAGGTTTTGACTCTGTGGTGTCATCTACTGAGAAACTGAGTCACCCCACCACAAGCCGACCAAAAGCTACCGGAAGACGCCCTCCATCCCAGTCTCTCACCTCTGTAAGTGTGTCCTCACTTTTGTGCAGCTGCAAAGCAACTAAAACCTCTTCCACAAGTGGCTGATTACAGACAGCAGGAGAGGATGCTAGGCCCCGTACTGTCAGCTAACGTGACTGGAGAGTCTTCTTGAATCAAGCAGTATTTCTTTCTACCTGTTCTGTGTGATTCTGTCAGTAAGATGGCACCTCCTGTTTCCACCTCCATTCTCTCTCCTTCTAGATCGGTGAGAAACTGGTAAGAAAAAAAGGGTTGCACTTTATATTGAGGAAAGGAAAGTAAGTTTAGTTTGCTGTATCAACAAAGCTTTATTTAAATCTTCTACTATAGAGCCACTTTTATTTCCCCGAATCCCATCACTGTGCCCTTCCATGGAGTCTCACGCAGGACTTCCAGACGTTGTTTTTAATGTTATGAAGCAGCTGGTCACATAGAAGAGACCAATCCAGACATCCATGATCACCTGTCCGAGTTTGTTGGTTGTTATTCGAATAATTGCTAATTGCAAATCTGTTATAGCTTTATTGTACCAAATTGGAGCAGGATGCATAAAGAAGAAAGTGTGTTACATGTGATTGTGCCCCAGAGCAAAGAACTGCTGGCCTCTTGCTAGATATTCTTCGATTTAGAATGGCTTGGGATTTGTACATACATAGATATTTCTTCAGAATCAGGATGACATTGTGCACATAGTTTTGGAACTTGCTCGTCCTTTATTTTTGCTGCACACCTTTCTCCCCAGTCATTACCCATTTTTTCAAAATAGCACATCTAATGGATGCTGACTCTTCTAACATGTCAGTATATGAGAGCACCTAACCACTATACCATTGGTGCATATGTATGTTCCTCCAGGTCTTTCTAGACAACACTGCAGTGAATATCGCTGTAGAAAAATATTGATGCTGCAATATGTTTGTTTTCACCATATATTGCAAACTTGCCCTTCACAAAGGTTAAATTTACCCTCTACAAGCAGTATATGTGTTCATTTGTTCAATCTACCTGCCTACCTACTATCTGTGTGTCTACATCTGTCTGGCTCCCTTTCTCTATATGTGTATATGTGCATATATACAATATATGTGTGCATATGCCTATATACGTTTGTATGTATATTATATGCATATATATATGTATATATCTCACATCGCCTACAGTCTTCACCCAGGTATACTAAGGAATTAATCTGCTACAGATTTCTCTTTTCCAGGACGTTTTCTCTTTTTACTTCATCACTAATCCCACCTGAACTGTTACCATGTAGAAAAAAAAGAATGCTGCTTCCTTTGAGCCTCTTCTCTCATATCTGGTCAGGAAGTGTGTTTTGTATGAAACAAACCTAACTGTGTTGACACCTTTTGAGAGAAAGACTTGAAAAAGTAGCTTCCTTTTTCACTCATCTGTAGCATTCTGTAGCAACACTGCATTCTTTCCCACTCTTTTCCCTTCTCCACAGCCCATCCAAGCCTGCACACATGCACACACACACACACACACACTCACTCACTCACTCACACACACCCTATCGATTATTCCTTAGCATCTCTGCATTTCAGTTTCTCAATTCTGCCTCTTAATCTTCTGTCTAAATCCTTCATCATTTTCCTTTTCTTTCCAAATTCTCCAAAACTTTTTTTTAAAGTCAAGAGAACCTTTTGTCTTTCCGAATTAAGTATACAAGTTCAGACTGTCACCCTTCCCTAGTCCATGTATCCCTTGTTGAGGAGTTTGTGTAAATTTGAGGGGATCAAGGACAGGCATCCCATCTTCATCCTACTTTTCAACTACACAGTTACAAATTCACTCATTGAACAGATATTTATAGACATGTTTCCTGTGGACTGGACATTGTGCCAGGTTCAAAGAACACAGCTGGGAATGCGAACAACATGGTCACTGCCTGCTGAAAGCTTATGGTTCCATGTCTTAAGGTTTGGCTGTTTACAGGGAGTGTTTGCCAATCAGAGCAACAGGATATGATGGTGCTTTGATGAGGCATGATGGAGATACTGTCTCCCCCTCTTTCTCATTCATCCCCATTTGGCTGTATGTATTGAATTCCTGTTTTGTCAAAGGTAGCACCTATGGGATTTTCATAGCCAATAGGATTAGTGAATAAAGACATGTTCCTAAAAGGCCACAGGTGGAGAATGATTGTGGAAACACCAGTTAGGATTTCCGAGCCTGGGGTCAGTCATTCTCATTGAAATGAGTTATGTTTATAGGATTCAGAGAGCAAAGCTTTGATTGGCAGCTCATGCAACATAGGTTGTATAGGAAGAAACAGACTTTTTGAATAAAATCTCAAAATAATAGGATCCAGGCATTGTATGGTCATTGAACAGTTAAGCCTGGATTAATTTTTTAAAAAATAAAAAAAAGCTTAGTGGTAAGATGGAGTTACTTTTATGTAATTGGACTTTCAGATTAAATGAAGATGAACAAGTAAGACCTCTTAAAGCAATCATTTTGCTTGAAAAATAACTTTCAGCCTTGGCAAATAAAATAAACAGAAGACAAGTACTGATTTGGATGGTATTTTTTTCATACTGTTGGCCTGGGCACTGTCCTTGAGGTTTCTGAAGGCCATCGCTCTTACCACTTAAACCACAGTACCACTTCCGGCTTTTTCTGTACATGTACTGAGAAACCAAACCTAGAGCTTCATGCGTGCTAGGCAAGCACTCTACCTCTAGGCCTTGCTCCAAGCCCCTGCAATTTTTTCTTAATGATATCAAATGGTGTGGTGATTCTGACAAGGACAATTTTTCTGCCCTAACGATTTGGTTAAATATGAGCTCATCTAAACAAATCTCTAGAAGGTTTTTCATTTAAAAACAGATTCGTTGCTATGTGACATTTCCCCCAAACCTATTTCATTTGCTTTGTTCTAATCTAGGGAAATTCTAGCTCAGAAATCATTTCAGAACCAAGTGAATTCTGGCTAATTCCTCCCCATTCGTCCAGCTTTGAATCTTCATAGCAGTCTTATAGTAAAGAAGAAAAGCTATCTTACACCTGGCTTCTGGTGGCTCATGCCTATCGTCCTAGCTTCTTTGGAGACTTGAGATCTGAGGATCATAAGTCAAAGCCAGCCTGGGCAGGAAAGTCCATATGACTCTTACCTCCAATTATACTAAAGAAAAATAAAAGCCACCTTGAGCCACACTATCCTTGAGCAAAAACAAAAGTTCAGGGGCAATGCCCAGGCCCCGAGTTCAAGCTTCTGCACCAGCAAACACAAAAAGATATGGTGATATCAGAAGGGATTGCCATTCTGTAACATACTTTAGCAAGCACAGACTCTGACCTGGTTGTTGGCCGTCCTCAGTAATGAGGGCAGAGATTTAGCCACGGATACTAAAGGAGAGATGATTGTGCCTAGTGGGCAGTCTATGCTGTTAGGACTGTGTATATCGTTGTCACTAGACCACAGGCCCCTTGCCTTTCTTCTCAAACACAGCCTGTAAGGCACTTTATGCACAGATTTGGTGATCCTGGAGAAGAGTCAAGGAAAAGAATGTGCTGAGGATGGAGGAGAAGGAAATGAGAGGTAGACTCCTGTGAACCCTTCCATGACACTTCCCACCCCACTAGGGCCTAGACCACAGGTAGCATGCCATCAGCATCACTGTCGTCCTAAGATCAGTGCTGGGCACACAGCAGCAAAGGTTTGGAGAAAGGAGGGAGGGAGTAGGAAAAGATGGACATTGATGAATGATTGCACCGGTGATATGATGAATGGACATCCAGAGAAAGATCCCTGCTTTAGGCAACTTTGCTTCCGAGCCCCAGTTCTGCCACAAACCAGCTAGGCGACTCTCTCTAGTCCACAGATCTCACTTTCCGCCTTACACTGCTATTGTAAGGAGACATTAGCATGGAGCACTTTGAAAAGCAAACAGCATCATCAATAGCTGTGTCGGCCAAGGTATGATTCTGACAAAAGCATTTTCTTTTGGCTTTATCCAGTCTTCCCTTTCAAGCCCTGATATCTTTGACTCCCCAAGTCCCGAAGAAGATAAGGAGGAACACATTTCGCTTTCGCACAGAGGAGTAGACGTGTCCAAGAAGACTTCAAAGACTGTTACCATATCCCAAGTGAGTGACCAGCCAGGCTGATGTGTCCCCTACCCTTCCATGCATGTGCTACACGGAAGATGGGTTATACACCGATCAGGGATGAACAGTAACTGCAGGTGTTTGTCATTCTTTAGTGACAGAGACCAAAAGCCCCAAGGCATGTTGCAGAGTCTCCAAACATAAACAGAATCCCTGAGCTACAAGGTCAGTTGTTTGTGCTCTGTGATTCTTATGGTTGGATCTTCTCATTATACCATCACCCACGCTTGAACAAATACCCTTACACACCACTAGTGCAAAACAACAACTTTAAAAGTCTTGCGTATCTAGAAAGACATTAACTCTTTTGAATGCTATTATGTTCAGAGGTAGCAAAAATTATTATTGAAAGATCATAAATATGTATAACTAACATGGGTTTCTTTTTTTCCTAACATGGGTTTCTTAAAAGGTAATTTGGGTAAAGATAATTCTAGGATGAATTTGTACTCTGAGGCATTTTAACTCCATTGCAAGCCTAAGCAATGGTATATCTATATTTTTATTTGTGAGAAAAGAAACCTAGCTGGGCACAGTGACACATGCCTGTAAACACAGATGTAGGCTGAAATAAGAGGATCTTTTGTCCTTAGGAGTTCAAGATCAGAGGAGCCAACAGACCCCCCATCTCAAAAAAAAAGAAAAGAAAAAAGGATGCTCTTTGGTATAGCATTTGCCTAGCATACACAAAGGCTTAATTCCAGGGAAAGGGGAGAAGAGAGGAGGAAAGAGAGGAGAGGGAAAGAAAGAAGAAAGGAGGAGAGGGAAGAAGGAAGGAAGGAAGGAAGGAAGGAAGGAAGGAAGGAAGGAAGGAAGGAAGGAAGGAAAGGAGGGAGGAGAGAAAGAAAAAATTATTTACTGCCTGTAATTTTTTTTTTGGTGATGTTAGGGTTCGAACTCGGACCCTCATGCTTGAGCACTCTACCACTTGAGCCATCCCTCCAGCCATTTTTGTTTTATTTTTCAGAAAAGGACTTAGTTTATGTCCAGAGCTACCATGGATTGAGATCATCTTTTCCTCTGCCTCCTGAATAGCTGGGATTAGAGGTGTGAACCACCATGACCAGCTTGTTTCTTTTGGTTTTGTTTTTGTTTTCTTGTGTTTTGTGTTTGAGACAGAGGGTCTTTTTTTTTAAACTAAGGCCAGCCTCAAACTGCAATCCCTCCTATCTTCTATCTCAAAGCAGGAACTGTGCAAGTGACACTGTGGCTCAAGGGGTAGGGCAGTAGCCTTGAGCTGAAGAGCTCAGGGACAACATCCAGGCCAAGAGTTCAAGCCCCATGACTGACCAAAAAAAAAAAAACCAGGAACTGTATAGTCATTTTTTTTTGCCAGTCCTGGGCTTGAACTCAGGGCCTGAGCACTGTCCTTGGAGTTTCTCAAGGCTAGAGCTCTACCACTTGAGCCTCAGCACCACTTCTGGCTTTTTTTCTATGTATGTGGTACTAAGGAATCAAACCCGGGTCTTCATGCATGCTAGGCAAGCACTTTAACCACTAGGCCAAACTCCCGGCACCTGTACAGTCATTTGAAGCAAGAAGTACCATAAACAAAGATTGGGTGGGATTTTTCTTCCTCATAGATTAAAGAATTTACAAGTATAGATTTTCTTAAAAATCTGATCTAGTAAGCAAAACATGATCCTATAAAACAGATCAATTTTAATTATCCACAAAACCAAAGCATTCTTTCTTTATAAAGGATTCCATTTACTGAGATTGGATTTGGACTGCTGCTACTTCCCCCTCCCCTCCCCCCAGCCACAGTAGACATACCAAGTTTCTGGTTTTTTCTGCCATCCCTCAGGTGTCTCTACAGTGACATCTACTGGTGGACAATGGCTTTTCATGTTTCTGATTTATGCAGTTCTAGTCCATTAGCCTATTTCACTTCCCTGGAGTTGTCAGGTTGTATTTTTCACTGCTTCTAGTAATTCCACTTGAGCTAATTTGATCAGAGAGTGTGGTGACCTATACTCTGTGAGGGATTAAAAAAGTACTTGGTAGTCAAAATGGGCTGAGAATGCCAGTGACACAGGAAATGCCAAGTGAAGCAGCTATTGAAGAAGCATCAGTGTCGATCAGTGTTAAGGGCATTGGTGGGCTGTGAGAAATATGAGAGGATTCAGGATGGAAAATGAAAGCAAGAATGAGCCCAGGAGTGGATAATCAGGAAAGGAAATAACAGGAAAGAACAAATCTGCAGACACGATTAGACTGAGGAGGTTACTCAACCAGCTCTCCAAGCCTCAGTTTCCTGCTTGGTAAAATGTGTGTGCCAGTTGATGCCAGCTTACATTGTAGAGCTGATGTCCACCATGCGATCCAAGCTCCATAAATGTCAGTTCCTCTTTTCTCGTACTATAACTCCTACTAACAACAAAGCCCAGGCTGGCGGAACGTTCTCCCTGGCAGCCGAGAACACTTTTCCTCAATGGTAACTTGGCAGAGAAAAGGCGAACAGAGAGGCTGGGAACGATGGCCCATCTGCTTTTGGCTCACTCAGCCTGTCTCTGCCTCTAGCACAGCCTGAATCCACACTCTACCTCCTCACTGCCACGCCAGCCAAGCCCCTTCTTGGCACTGCCTCAGGGTGGCCGGCTGAGTGCCTATTGCTGGAGGAACTCCCGGGGCTTACAGTGCCAAGTTTCACTACCAGCCTCAGTATCCAGCCTGTCACTTCTTGGGGTCCTAGCTCGTTACTTTGCCCTCACCCCACCTGCCCACCGCCTCATTGCCTTGCTCCTGTCTCTTCTCTGAGCCTGCGAGATATCTACCCTGTCTCTTTCTGGCTTCCTCGGGTCACTTCTTCAGGCTTCTCCTGCCTGTCTTCATCATCCTTCCCCTGGCTCTCCGGGGGAATGACTTTCTGTTTCAGAATTTTCCTGCAGCTCTGGGTCTCATCCAGCTCTAAAAGCAGACAAAACCTATTATCCTATGATCTCCTGAGGCTTCTATTCTTTCTGCTCCATCTTCCTTCCTCAGCCAAGTTTTGAGAAAGCTACACCCCTCTGCATTCCCTTCAGAAGCTTATCTTCTGCCAGTGGATTTCTGCCTCCCTTGCACTACCAAATGGGCTCTCCTTGTTTCTTTTCTTTTTTTTTTTTCCTTCTCCCTCTCGGCATTCTAGAACCTTCTCTAGGGAACTTCCAGAAGCTACACCCCTCTCCTGATCTTGCTTAATCCCTTCTCACTACTTTCTCTTCAGTTTGGCACTTGTCCAGATTCCATCACTGGGCCTCTTTTCTTCTCCTGCTATCTTAGTCACATGCACAGCTTTCATTTCCGTTAGCCAAGCTCTTGATTTTATTGCTAGATACAGCCCTTCTGCCATCTCTCAGGCTCCTAAAGTAAAAATTTCCCCTATTCTTCCTCTACAGCCTGACCAGGACCTCAGCTCCCTAGCTATGGCGTGTGAGCTCTGTGAAGCAGACGTTTACGTTCACTATGACTCTCAACATTGCTCTCTACCACCTTTGCCACTGCCAAAGTCACAGCCTCACAATGTCCAGCCTCCATTGTGTGCATCTCCCAGCAACTCTGTTTCAGGCATTGTTTCCTCCTTACCCTCCTTCCAGGCTTCCTCCTTTCCCCCCTCTGCTCTTCTAGCTATGTCTTCCACTAATATGTTTGGCTTCCTCATGTCTTGGCCTTTGCTTAGGGCCTTCCCTCCTCCTACAGTTTCTCTGCTCACCAATCTCTGCAGTCCTTTCCTCTGCTTCCCCCACCCCGCCCCTCCAAGATGAGGCCGTCGGCTGCTCCTTCCAGGATTGTTGCCTGTCTGCTGTGTTTCCCGGGCTCCCTGCGCTTCCTCCCTCTTGTGCAGTCATCCTCCTCTGCAGCAATGTGTTGGGTTGTCTGTCAGTCTGCTCCCCACTGGGTTCTGAGCTCCTATGAGCCAGGAGAGTGCCGTGCTCACTTCAGAGTTTGTGGTGTCTGGGCAAGCAGTTGGGAATCTCTGTTTGGATCAGAAACCAGTCCCGATGTCTATCCAGATCGAAAGCCCCATTTACACTACCTACAGCTCACACTTCAGCAGGGGAGTGCTTCGTAACGCATTGCCCTCGGTGGCTTGTGGATGAGGGGATACGTGAGTGGAGTGTGGAGAAAGGTCCACGGACCATGTCGAAGGGACATGTGACTCACCTGAATCCCTTACTCTGAAGCCTGTCCATTTTCCCTTGCCACAGGTGTCTGACAACAAGGCATCCCTGCCACCCAAGCCAGGGACCATGGCAGCTGGCAGCGGCCCTGCCTCTCTGACTTCACTGGCTTCTGTCCCTCTGTCATCTTCTGTGGGAACACCTGGACACCGAGCCAACTCCCCGTCTCTGTTCAGCATGGAAGGAAAACCAAAGATGGAGCCGATAGCCAGCAGCCAGGCGGCTGTGGAGGAGCTGCGGACACAGGTCCGCGAGCTCAGGAGCATCATTGAGAACATGAAGGATCAGCAGAAGTGAGTGCTGGCAGCCCTTTGCAGAGGTCTCTAGGAGCTCACCCCTGGGCAGGGGCCTGCTTCTGAAAGCCTGCCTTCCATCCCACCCCTAGAATGCAGGCGAGCCTCCACACAGATGGTGGCAGCGCCGGTGGGAACTGCTAGAGACCTCAGGAGGCTAATATATACCTGTATCGAGCTGTGTGTGTGTGTGTGTGTGTGTGTGTGTGTGTGTGTGTGTGTGTGTGTGTGTGTGTGTTGTGCCAGTCCTGAGGCTTGAACTCAGGGCATGAGCACTGTGCTTGGGCTTTTTCCTCAAGGCTAGAGAGCTCTACCATTTGAGCCACAGCTCCACTTGCAGTTTTTTCTATATGTGTGGTACTAAGGAATCGAACCCAGCTCTTCATGCATGCTAGGAAAGCATTCTACCACCACACCAAACTCCCAGCCCACCATGTGTTTTACTACTCTGCTTATTGTATGCAAAAGAAACACAGGCTGAGGCTGGAAGTGTGGCCTAGTAGTAGAGTGCTTGCCTAGCATGCACAAAGCACTGGATTCAATTCCTTTGGACCACATACACAGAAAACATCAGAAGTGGTTCTGTGGCTCAAGGGTAGAGCCTTGAGAAAGCTCAAGAATAGTGCCTAGGCCCTGAATTCAAGCCCCAGGGGTTGAAAAAAAAAGAAAGAAGGGGCTGGTTGTGGAATATACAGAGCTGAGTCAGTTGCATAAACTGACATTCTCAACAAGCTGCTACAAAGAAAATTCTTTTTTTTTGTCTGTCATGGGGCTTGAACTCTGGGCCTGGGTGCTCTCCATTAGCTCTTCAGTTCAAGGCTACTGCTCTACCACTTGAGCCACAGTGCCACTTCCAACAAAGAAAATTCTTGAACTCTTCTATAAAGTATAATACTTCTGCATTAGTCAGCTTTCCATCATCACTGTGCAAAAGTATTTGAGAAAATCAACTAATAAAGGAGGAAAGGTATATCTTGGTGCATGGTTTTAGTTCCTAGCCTTTTGGCTCCATGTCCTTTAGGTCTTTGTGTTGTGGAGGAAATGGCAGCCAAGAAGCAACAGGACCTCAATATTTCCTTTTTGTTTCTTTTGCCACTTCTGGGAGTCTTGAACTCAGGGCCTCCTATTCTCACTTGGCTTTTTTGCTCTCAGTGGATGCTCTATCACTTGAGCCATAACTTCAGGCCAGCTTTTTTTTGTGCAGTTAATTAGAAATAGGGTCTCCTGGGTTTGAACTGCAACTCTTAGAGCTGAGTCTCCTAAGTAGCTAGGTTTATCAGCATGACTCTCTGGTGTCTAGCTCAATATTTCTTTAAAGAAGATCAAGGTTCAAAGCCCGCCCTGGCACAAAAGGACCGAGACTCTTATCTCCAATTAACTTCTAGAAAAGGAGAAGTGGGGCTTGGCTCAAGGGTAGGGCAGTAGCCTTGAGCTGAAGAGCTCAGGGACAATGTCCAGGCTCAGAGTTCAAACACCATGACCCACAAAACACACACACACACACACACACACACACACACACACACACACACACACACACACACACACACACACACACGTCTAATGACCTAACTTCCTTCTACTAAGCCCCACTTCCTCAAGACTCACAACCTCCCATAGCGCCACCTGCTGGCCAAGTGTTTAACATGTCATCATTTGGGGAATATTCAAGATCCAAAAAGTAGCTATTCAAGATCCAAAAAGTACCTATGCCGCTTTTTTTCCCCTTTGAGACAGGGTCTTAATTTTTTGGGTTTTTTTTGTTTTGTTTGTTGGTTTTTTGGTCTGTCATGGAGCCTGAACTCTGAGTCTGTGCGCTGTCCCTGATTTCTTCAGCTCAAGGCTAGTGCTCTACCACTTGAGCCACATTGCCACTTCCGGTTTTCTGGTGGGATAACTGAAGATAAGAGTCTCACAGACTTTGAACCACGATCCTCATATCAGCCTCCTGAGTAGCTAGGATTACAGGCATGAGCCACCAGTGCCTGGCCAGTGTCTTATTAGTCCCACTCAACTTGAATTTGCAATCCTCCTATCAGGATTATAGGTGCACATACATCATCCTGTCTTCATATGTCATATCTTTTGGAGGTCCTGGGAATTGAACCCGTAGCCTCCTGCTAGGCAGATAGTGTTCTATCACTTGAGCTAAGTCTGCCTTTTAAGCCTAACAGCTTTTCCTCTAGCGTCAGCAAACATGACAATTTCATTTAGCTGCCAGATAAAATAATTGGCTTGCATCAAGGGGCCATAATATATGAAGAAGATGTATTGGATCTTTAAACCCTAGACTTTACTCTCAGCAAGCTATTCTCACTGTGAGACTCAAGGGCTTTCTCTGCGCATGCTTCTACACATGCTTTTACCATATCTCTCATCTTCAGGGAACACTTGAATAGGAAGAAAGACCTGTGAGCAAAACTAAGCATTATACATTTATATCACCCAGGATACTGTGTGCAGAGATAAAGGGGTAGAAGATGAAATGTAGGCAGCAACAGAGACTTGAGAGTTTCAAGATGAGTTAGCTCTTTCTGGAAGAAGTCTTCCTTGAGCAGCCATGCCTCCATATCTCATTCTTTTTTTTAAAGTGTTTATTGTTATTGTAAAGGTGATGTCCACTGGGATTACAGCTATGTAAGTCAGGTAAAGAGTGTATTTCTTTTTGGATGTCACCCCTCCCCTTGCTCTACTTGATTCTTTAAAGTTGCAAAAGCGAGTCCTAACTCCTGTTCACTTTGGAAATGAAGAAAAATGGCTGCAATGAAAATGATTCTGTCTGTATGTTTGAATACTAGTGAACCAATCATAGAGAACTATGAGAGAATATGCCTGGTATCCAGTATTTGAGAAAGTTAGGCCACAATTCCAGGCCTCAGTTTCTGTCTGAAATCAATCTTAAAGAACATCAATGCAAGAAATGACATTGGTTCCTATATTCTTTGGAAAAAGGTCAGGTGGATTTTGTAGTAAGAAAAAAGAGGTTTCTTACCTCTTCCTGGAGAAGTCTGGACTTCCGTTTGATTCTATTGTCCTTTGCTTTTCAGACGGGAGATTAAGCAGCTGCTGTCCGAGTTGGATGAAGAGAAGAAAATTCGCCTTCGTTTGCAGGTAGGTCCCTCCGGGTTCTGCTGCCCCGCAAGCCTCTGCTCACTCCAGGGTCGAAGTAATGTCAGGGCTTTAATTTTGAAAGTGAATAACTGTTGCTTGCCTGCAGATTGAAAGACAGTGTAAGTGGCAATTTTCTTAGAATCATAAAGTCTTATTACTCATCTTTCCTGGCCTTAGAAAGTCTTGGGGTGCCCTCCCACACCAATCAGGATTCTCATTTGGAGTTTATTTTAAGCACCTCCTCTATAAAAATGTTCCTCCAGGGTCAAGAGAGTGGCCTAGCATGCACAAAGCCCTCGGTTCCATTCCTCTGTACTACATACAAAGAAGATACCAGAAGTGGTGCGGTGGCTCAAGTGGTAGAGCCACTAGCCTTGAGAAAGGTCAAGGACAGTGCCCAGGCCCTGAGTTCAAGCACCAGGACTGGCAAAAAAAAATGTTCCTCCAGTTTTCAGGAAGCTTCACTATAATAGCTGCTATGTTAGTGGTATTGGGGAAGCCCTGTTGCCAGTTGGTTTCAGTTACATAGTATTGGGAACTCCAAGGACCACAGCTGTGTCCATACTTGGTACTTGTCATCTCTTTACTTTAAATACCTGATAGCCATATCAGTACTGTCAGATTGCCTGAGCTCCGTCCCTTACTCCAGCCTCTGATCCAACTCTGTTGTGAGCAAATGGTGAAAAGTAGGGACAGGAAGGAATTCCAAATGACCAGACAGGTTGGCTTTCAACTTGTATCCAGTTGGTACACTTGCTGGCCAAGTGAGGACATGCAGGACTCTCTGTCACCTAAGTGGTGCTAACATCCATGGTTTGGCTAACGACAACTGCCTTCCTGCACTGTCAGACGGTCCAGCGTTGTAGGACCACAGATTTTGCCCTCTGGCTAGGAAATAGAAATTGTTCTACTACTGACAATTTGTGAATCCTAATAATCTGACAATTCAGACATCAGTTCCTAGTACATTATGCCTGGTCTTTAGGTTGCTGTCATTTGGGGCATTGTTATTAATGGTTTATTCATATGATCTTGGCACCTCAGAAACGGTCAGATTGGACCCGGAATTTGGCCTAGTGGTAGAGTGTTTACCTAGCATGCATGAAGACCTCGGTGCCACCTACATAGAAAAAGCCAGTAGTGGTGCTGTGGCTCAAGTGATAGATCTCTAGTCTTGAGGAAAAAAACTCAAGGTCAATGATCAAGCCCAGGACTGCCCCCCCCCCCCAAAAAAGGTCAGATTGTGTGCTTTCTTTCCATTGATTCAGGTTGATTACCTTTTAGCCAATTGCTATGATTTTGTTTGATTCTTTTTTCCCTTTATAGATGGAAGTGAACGATATCAAGAAAGCGCTTCAATCAAAGTGAATACTTGATAATTGAGATTTTACATTTTTCATCATGAGTCCAAGACTCAAATTTTCTGCCCCAGCCAAAATGAATCCTGTGCCAAAAGGTTACAGTTTTCCACCACCTGTCCCTGTTTAAAAGATTAGCACAAAAAGTCTTGATAGCACAACACAAATTCCATCCAAGAGGAGAATCTTCCCCATGGTTTTAGGCCTGGGTCTGGCACTGGTTGTGACTTAGAGAAAATTGTGCTAAAGGCTTTTCTACCTTGAGATCTCATGTGAAACGAAAACTCAGGCAGTTTAGTCCATAGTGGTACTATTTTGATGATATTTTCCATTAATAAAATGTAATTTCAGATTATTCTTTACAAGCTTTATAATTTTATGATTTTTTAACCGTGTTTTGTCACAGAAGCCCCTAGCGTTTGTATTACACCTAGTTAGAAGCAGAGAGTCTTGGTGTTTTGCTTCAGGCAGTAAAGCTGCCTGGCTTTGTGTTCCCTTTAGGACTCTATAACATATGCAATTGTAGATCCACCCCCCCCTTCCCTGCCAGCCGACCCATCACCCGAAGAGAAATTTTAGCTTATATATGATGGTATATTTACAAAAAAAGAGAGAGAGAAATCTGGTATTTACAATGATCTGTGCCTTCTTTTTACCACCCTCTTGATTGGAGTTTTTGTGATGCAGCTACCATGATTCAACAAATAAAAAAGAAAGAAATGAAAATCTACCACTTATCCGCGTCCACTAGAGGCCGCTGTATTCACAGTTTCTCTCACCCTAGCCAAAGGTCCTAAGAGGAGACCTGTGACTTTCAGTTTCTCCTACTTTCTAGGTTGTTCATGAAATGAAAAATGTCATCCCTGCTTGATTTTTTTTTCATCAGCTGAGTGAAGTCCTTGCTTCCTGTCCTTTTGCGCCTTTTTCGCGAGCAGCATATGCATTATTAAAGCAAAGCTAAATAAAAGTTCAAATGCAAATGAAAACAAGGGGGGGAAAGTTGTATTATTTCCTGCACTGTGTGTAATTGTTGAATTTGTATTCACACAATGTCATTTTGCCTTGCTCACGTGTTGTAACCCCTTCCTCGGGTCCAAGAGAATGGGGTGAAGGTCTGGCTGAAGTGTAGCCGATGGATCTTTCTTGCATTTATGGAATTGCTTTTTCTTTTTCTTTTTGTTCCTTCCCAAGGGAATTGATGTTTGCTTGTCTGATTTATCTTTGTAACACCTGGAACAGTTCAGCCTTAGATTATGTAAACTGTTTTCTCATCCTCTGCTGAAAAAATACGGGGCATACCTTACTTGCAAGATTGTTCAGGGGTTAGAGGTGGAGGGGCTGGTCCCTTAATGGCCCCAACAGTGTTTGATGTGTTTCTAAGCAGCTGCTTTGTCTATTTCCTGCATTTTATAGTGAAAGTACTTAACAAATGTAATAGATTTGCACAACTATAAAGAATGAGACTTGATATCACTAAAGGAATGATACAAAAAAAATGAAATCACCTTATTCATCCTTGAAAATATAACAAGTGTCTCTTCCTTTCTCTTCCTCCGTCCTCCTCCTGCCTTGCTTTTGCCTGCATTCTCCTTCTTTCTTTCCTAAGAGTATTAACAGAGCCCAACGCCCTAGTCTTCCTTGGTGGGGACACAGTTAAGGGAAGGGAGTGTACGGGGAGCCTTGCTTGCATCTTTCACTCCCCAGGGTGTATTATGGCTTGCTCAGCAGCCTGGGCTTCCGGGTGCATGGGGCTGGGAACACCAAGTTTCTAAGGGCAGCACAAAACATTCCTGAACCCGTTGAACTGTTTGAAGCATTTCTGCATTACACTTGAAGCCTTCAGAGATTTCCCGCCACCTAATATAACAATGAAGATTGGATTCTTTGGTGTTGAATTTCTCATTTACACATCAAAACAATCCCAAATGATAGAGCTTTATCAAAAGTGTATACAGAGTAAGATTGTTGAGAATTCCATGGAAAGGTTGAGGTACCCTCCTAGGACATGTTTCGGAATGTTTAGGGCTGATATCGTGCCCTCGGTAGAGGCCATTGGCTTTCTTCATTTAAGGAGAGCAGGGAGAAGTGATTGTAAAATGGAGTTGCCATCTCCAGCTTCCTTATTGTCCCCTGGGCTAACCAGCAAAAAGGATTCTGCATCATGGGACTGGATGAGCCTCTGGCCCAACTGCTACCATCTTTACTCTTGTCAAAATGGATCCATCAAGAGCAGCTTGGAAGTATCACTTTTGAAATCAACAATTCTTTTGCATTCAGCATGGACTTTTACCAGGCATCTATGGAAACTATTTTTTTGCTTCATTTTCTAAAGCTGTATTTAGAGAAGTCTTAAGTATTGTGCTTTGTAAAAGAAGATGATTAAAATGAAATTTTGTGAAAATATTTTGGTTCAACGTTGTCATGGTCCAAGAGGAATGAGTTCTTGGAATATGAACTCTTTTTCTCTATTTTCCACTTTATTGCTCATATAGAAATGTCCGTAGAAGACATGAAATAACTAACCCATTAATATCTGTGCCTGTGAATTCCATTTTTTACATTGTTCAATTTTGCATTCTTATCTAAGCAGAAAATACTAGTTAGGTATAAATACTTTTTTAGCATTTAAACCATTAAATTATCATTATTCAAATGGTTGTGTAAAGACACTTTTATTTGTACACAGCCCTCAAGGCAGCACTTTCAAGTACATGATTTGCTTTTTCCCATAAGGACATCTCATCGCGTGTGTGTCTGGTGGGGTTTTATTTCTTCTTATAAGCCGCTCCTTGATGGAAAAACTGCAGGGTGTATAATTTATTGCCCATAGTTGCCGTGGCCTGTATAAAAATAATCCCCACATCCCACAAAGGCTTTTGTATTATAACCTAAGGTCATTATAGTCCCCTTTTTTAAAAAAATATATTAGATTAGGCTTTAGTCCTCTAATTATTTTGGCACAAATTAATGTCTGAATGTTTCAGTACCAAGAGGTCTTGGCATAAAGCTTTTGGTTTTGTACAGTGAGAATCAGTACAAAGCAACACATGCAAGAGTGACAGGTGTTTAGCATGGCTGCCTGTGGCATCCAACAGAGGGAAAGCTAAGTTCTCAGGACCCAACCTGGAGATAAAGACATTTTTCCCAAACTGAGCTTAACAAGGACCAAAGCAAAGGAAGCATTCCCACTTCCCCAGCCAGAAATAGATGTTACTGGACTCATAAATGATAAGACTCAACAACAGCCAAGATTCAAGGCTCTGAGGAGAATGAACCTTGTTCTAATACTCAGTCTGTCTCTATAGTCACTAGGGCTGTTTCCATCCCATCACGCCTACATGAAGCTAAGGAGAACCCATGTAGGAGCTGCAGGTCCCTGAAAGACGATTTTTACTTCATTTCATGCCTTGGTCCTAAACTTAAGTGATCATGGGACCAGCCTCTTTCTGTGAACAGCCATGTGTACATGTTATGTTTGTGAACTTGGAATTCACAGTAAAATGAACTGTTCCTTTTTTCTTATTGGAACAATAGGTAATCATTTATTTCAACCCCACAATACGACAAAAGCAAGGTGATCTAATAGATCAAAGCTAACGTTTTCTGAGGAAAAAGACAAGGATACAAGAAAGGAATAGAATAAAATAGCGACATTATTGGCAAGCCAGTTCATGGAGCCTTTCTCTTTCACTGGTGACATATTAAATTATGCGTACAACAAGTGGCACTCAATGGTTGAATGCTTCTCCGCCCTACCTACCCCTTTAGAATGTTTGTAGTTTTACAGAAACCCAAGATTTGTTGGCAAGCTTTGAGCTCTGTGATGGGAAGGTGCCTTGGAACTAGAAAATTTCACTGCAATTTCTGTTGATTAAAAATAAGTTTTTTAAGATGTTTACAAGTCAAGGCTAGCCAAGCTGCAAAACCATATATAAAAACCATGACAGAATCAAAAAACAAAGATATTGTAAGAGAAATTAAGCTCCCCTCCCAGATTCATGATTATTTCTTAGACCCGGCCTGAGAAAAGAAAGAATTGGCTGAGGTTCAAGCTCTGTCCATCAAACGCGCAAGAGAGAGAGACGAACAGGGATTGGACAGTAGGGTGAAACGCCCATCCATCCATGCCCCTGCCTTGGTTCCAGGAGGTGTCTGGGAAGTTTCTTTGTTCTCAGTCTGGGCAACTCCTTGAAGGAAGTGACTATGAGGTGTGGAAAAGGACACAGATTGAGAGAGGGAGACATCTCTAAGGGAAATTCAGGCCTGGAGATAGAATAAAGCAACTTCCATAGCAACACTGGTACTGAGAATCTGGGATGGAAAGAAGAAGACCAAAGTGGGGAGGAGGGGGTGTTAACATTCACAGTAATGAGAAATAAAGAATAAATACTAAAACCACTGAGGATGGGCTTTTTGATTGGCAAGAATCTTACGGATGAATTCCCCCACCTTTTTTTTTTTTTTTTTGGTCAGTCTTAGGGCTTGAACTCTGGGCCTGGGCCCTGTCCTTGAGCCTCTTTGTGCTCAAGGCTAGAGCTCTACCACTTGACCCACAATGTCATTTCTGGCTTGTTCTGAGTTGTTTAATGGAGATGTGTCTCATGGACTTTTCTGCCCAGGCTGGCTTCAAATCACGATCCTCAGATCTCAGCCTCCAGAGTAGCTAGGATTATAAACACGAGTTACCAACACCTGGCTGAATCTCCCTTCTTTGTGGCTATGGCACTTAGGAGTCTGGACCCAGTGCTTTCTAGACAGGTGCTGTGTTGCTTGAGCCATGCCTACGATTCCCCCCCTTTTTTTAGATCAGATCTCAGGCTGTGTTTTTTGTTGTTGTTGTTTTGGAACTAGAACTGGACTCATACCACAATCCTATTTATACCTCCTGAGTACCTTAGGGCTACACTGAACCCCCCCATACCAATAACCCTGCTTTGTTTTTTTTATAGGCTCAGTCTCATCCTCCTTGAAAGAAACACCATAGAGGTGACTTTATTTTCTTTTCCCAATATCTAAGATAGTGTCGATAATCATGTGATGCATATTTGAAGACATAAATGGTTCATCAGAACCAATGCCAAATGGAATTCTTTGTGAAATGTAATCAGCCTAGTTTTATTGAAACTAGCAGAAAACTAATGAGGACACTCAGCAAGAGAAACATGAACAAACCCTCTCAGGCTCTTGTTCTTGAGTCTCTGCTGGTACCTGGACTCCAAAGGAACTACTGGGCCCACTGTGGCTTTTGAAAACAGGTTCACATAATCTACCCATCCTCCTTTCAAAGACTCATTCATTGGGGCGGGAAGTTTGGCCTAGTGGTAGAGTGCTTGCCTAGCATGCACGAGGACCCGGGTTCAATTCCTTGGTACCACATACATAGAAAAAAAGCCAGAAGTGGTGCTGAGGCTCAAGTGGTAGAGTTCTAGCCTTGAGAAAGTCCAAGGACAGTGCTCAGGCCCTGAGTTCAAGCCCCAGGACTTGCAAAAAAAAAAAAAAGACTCACTATTAGAAAAGTGTGACTGTCTCTGCTGTAAATCATAAAACTTTCTCTAATATTTATTCTGGAAACAAATTTTGCTGACACTTACATTGATGTCATTTGAGAGTGCAATCGTTGCCTCTCGGGGCTCCCCATCTGTCCTCCAAGTGAGACTTGGAAATGAGCTCTGAGCCTTCAAGGCCCACTACTGGGCAATAATTCTTAGAATGTGATTCCTGGAAGAGCCTTGTTGGCATCGTTATTGGAGAACTTGCTAGAAATAAAAACTCCTGGGCTGCCTTGGACTTCTTAAATCAGAGACCAAAGAACCCAGCCATCTGGGTTTTAAAAAATTCTCCCAGTGAATCTTTTGCTACTCAACTTTTATTGCACTCCTGGGGCTTGAACTCAGGGACTGAGCACTGTCCTTGGGCTTTCTCAAGGCTAGCGCTCTACCACTTGAGCCACAGCACCACTTATGGCTTTGTCTATGTATGTGGTACTGAGGAATCGAACACAGGCCTTCATGCATGCTAGGTAAGCACTCTACCACCAGGCCACAGTCCTGGCCCTGCCTCTCAACTTTGAGGACCATTGTGGTGAGGGAACCAAATTCCCAATAAGTTGGATATAGAATAATTCATAGCAGTCCTCTCAGGTTCGGCCAGGCTTGCGTGCAATCCAGAAACTCTTAGGATAAAACAAAACTGACTTGTTTGGGATTTTTTTTGGCAGTAACAGACTTTGAATTCAGGGCCTATGTTCACTTGGCTTGTTCATGGCTGATATTCTTTTCACCTCTTGGGTCATATCCTCAGTAGAGATTTTTTGCTGGGTAATTGGAAGTAAGAGTATTATAGCCTTTTTTTTTTTGCTCTAATTGACGTTGAACTACAACTCTCCAGGTCTCGGCCTTCTGAGTAATCAGGCATACAGTCATGCCACCAGTATCTGGCTCAAGACAGACCTTTTTGTAGGTCAAATATAGTTGAGTATGGCTCCCAGCTTTAGCTTTGATTTGTGAAGTGTTGCAACAAATGTCTCCTTATACTTACAACAAGAGGAAAAATCCTGGACAGCCCGAAAATTAAGAGAACTGAGTTTACAGGGCAAATGGTCATTTTAAAACCTGAAGAGGCCAGGAGCGGTGGCTCACACCTGTAATCCTAGCTACTCAGGAGGCTGAGATCTGAGGATCAAGGTTCAAAGCCAGCCCAGGCAGCACAAAACTGTGAGGCTCTTATCTCCAATTAATCACTAGAAAACGGGAAGCGGGGCTATGGCTCAAGGGTAGAGTGCTAGCCATGAGCTGAAGAGCTTAGGGACAGTGCCCAGGCCTAGAGTTCAAGCTCCATGACCAAAAAAAAGAAAATAAAAAAAACCTGGAGAGAAGCTGGGTGCTGATGATTCACAAATATAATCTAGCTACCCAGGTGGCTGAAATCTGAGGCTCACAGTTTGAAGCCTTCCTGGACAGGAAAGTCTGTGAGACTTATCTCCAATTAACCACTTGAAAACCAGAAGTGGAGCTGTGGCTCAAATTGATAGAGCTCTAGACTTGAGCAAAAAAGCTTAGGGACAGTGCTCAGGCCCTGATTTCAAGCCCCACAAGTGCCAAAAACCAGGAGAGTCACAGTACTTCCTATGAGACACAGGACAAGACTTGAGTTTTTGTTTCGTTTTGGTCAGACTTGGAGTTTGAATTCAGGGTCAGGGCACTGTCGACCTGCCTGGGAGTTTTGAAGCTCCTGGAGGAGGAGCTTTTACCCCTTTGTAGGCTTTTCCTCTCAGAGGCCCACTGGCTCTCGTAGGGAAGATTGGGAGAAATCCCGAGAAAGCTCATGGTGCTGGCTCAGGAACCACTGAGAAATCTGTTCAGAACCTTGGCCTTTACGGAGCAAAAGACTTTTTACTCTGCAAGGGAATGATCTGGTGGGAAAGCTCTGTAGTGCTACAGCTAAGCCATGGAAACTCACCCCGCCCCAGCACCTAGAAGAGAATGGGGGGCTCATTAACTGGAGGAGGGACCAAAACCCTTGTGGAAAGCCTCTAGTGCTCAGATATCACTGTGCCCTCCCAAACTTGAAGCCCCTTTGCCTCCTTCCACTCCCCCATACTTGCTTGGCCAGCTTGCTAAGGAGACTCCAGAAGTAACTGCAGGGAAAATGAGATTAACTTTGGGAAGCAGCACAAAAAGGATCCATCAAAGGAAAGAAGACGGAAAAGGAAGAGGAGAAGGAGGAGGAGGAGGAGAAGAAGGAGAAGGAGAAGGAGAAGGAGAAGGAGAAGGAGGAGAAAGAGGAGAAGTAAAAAGGAGAAAAAGAGAAAGAGGAAGAGGAAGACCACTAGAGAAATGTGATGTTTCAGCTGTCCATAGGAATACAAACATGGAATGGACACAGGCTCAAGCCCAGGCTAGATTAAGTCCCACACAAAGGTTTATTCATCTCAGTAACTGCTGCTATCTATAAATTGCCCAGCATAAAAATTGCAAAGCATCTTCAAGGTAAGAAAAATCTATTTAAGGGCTGACAGTTGTGCTTAGTGGTAAGAGTGCTTGCCTATCATGCATGAAGACCCAGGTTCAATTCCTTGGTACCACATATACAGAAAAAAGCTGGAAATGGTGCTGTGGCTCAAGTGGTAGAGCTCTAGCCTTAAGAAAGCCCACGGACTGTGCTCAAGCATCAACTTCCAAGCCCAGAAATGGCAAAAAAAATCTATTTAAAGAAAACTCAATGATCCAAATCAGAAATAGCACAACTATTGGAGAAAAAAGGACTTCAGAAGAATTATGATTATTATCTCAAAGGCTCTTGAGGAAAAAGTAGATTATATAGGCAATTTCAGCAGAGGTGGAAACTATAAGACTCAAGTGGCTAGCAATCAAAAGCAGTAAAAGAGCTGAGCAATGTGTTTTAGGGACTTGACTGGATAAATAGCAAAACTGACAAAAAGAAACACAAATCACCAGATTAAGAATGAAAAAGGACATCACTACAGATTTTTTTGCCTGTCTTGGGGCTTGAACTCAGGGCCTGAACACTGTCCTCGAGCTTTTTCAAGGCTAGGGCTCTGACAC
This sequence comes from Megascapheus bottae, assembly GCF_031878675.1. NCBI lineage: Eukaryota > Metazoa > Chordata > Mammalia > Rodentia > Geomyidae > Megascapheus > Megascapheus bottae. The sequence continues at coordinate 7,292,647 of NC_143547.1, read as the reverse complement.
TTTAGCTTCAATACCACTTCCAGCTTTTTCTGTGTATGTGATACCAAGGAATGGAACCCAAGGCTTCATGCATGCTAGGCAAGCACTCTACCACTAGGCTACACTCCTGGCCCCACTTCAGATCTTAACAGTCACTAAGGATCATACAAGTCAGCTTCATAATTATGAATTAACATTCTAGAAAAATTGGGCCAATTCTTTAAAAGACCCAAGCTACAAAAAACAACAACAACAAAACCACCATTCGCTAGGCAATCAAAATAGTTCTCTAATCATTGCCAAAAAAATTGAACTTGTAATGAAAAGACCCTGAACAAAATAAGTTGCTGTGTCCACCTGGGCTTACTGGAGAATTCCACTGACTATTTGAAGACATAACCCCAGATTTACACAAGCCCTCCCACCGAACAGATGACAGGATAGTTCCGAAGATATTTTATTAAACTAGTATTACTGGCTATCCAAACAAGGCAAAGACCCTACAAAAATGCAAACAAAACTTCAGACCCTAGGAACAGAAATGTCATAGATGTAGACACAATAGTCCCTAAAAAATGAGCAAATCCCACTCAACAATGTATGAAAAGTATTATAAAGCACAACTAACTAGGCCTGAGTGTGGGTGGCTCCCACCTATAATCCTAGCTACTTGACAGGCTGAATATGAAAACTCATAGTTCTAGGCCAGTGCAAGCAGGAAAATGTGTGAGACCGTATCTGCATCTCAAAGCACAGCACAGTGGCACACACTTGCCATCCCAAGTTTCATGGGTGGCTGAAATTGAGAGCATTGTAATACTAGGCCAATCACAGTAGAAAAATGTGCAAGATTCTGGCTACAGAGGAGGGAAACTGGATGTGGTAGCAAGTGTCTGTGATCCCAGAAATGCTGCAAAATCAAGAGTAGGCATATAAAGGTTCCATTGCAAGCCAAGGCAGGAAGCAAGATCCCTCTCCCTCACCCCCCAAAAAGGAAGTGAGACCCTATCCTAAAAATAAGCATAAAAAATAAGGCACCAGCCTGGCAAGTGAAAGGCCTGGAGTTCAAAGGAAAAAACACACACCAAAAAGCCTAAATCTAAGTGGGAATTATTTCACCAGTGCAAGATTGTTCAACATTTGGAAATCAAATGTACACCACCATATCAACAAGCTACTGAGCAATTCAAGAGATCATATCAATTGACACATATAATATTTGAACATATTCAATGCCTAAACACAATAAAAGCTCCCAGCAAACCAAGAGTACAGGAAAATGTTCTCAACTCAATAAGTAGCACCTACAAAACAAATGAACAAACAAACTTGAGGGCTAGGAGCATGGCCTCATGATAGAGTGCCTGACTAGCATGCATGAAGCCCTGGGTTCGATTCCTCAGTACCACATACACAGAAAAAGCTAGAAGTGGTGTGGTGGCTCAAGTGGTATAGCACCAGCCTTGAGGAAAGCCTAAGAATAGTGGTCAGGCCCTGAGTTCAAATCCCGGGACTGGCAAAAAAAAAAGACCTGGATTCAGTTCGTTGGTACCACATACATAGAAAAAAACTGGTAGTGGTTCTGTGGCTCAAGTGGTAGAGCTCTAGCCTTGAGAAAGCCCAAGGACAGTGCTAAGGCCCTGAGTTCAAGCCAAGACTGGCAAAAAAAGAAAAAGAAAAATCCAGAAGTGGTGCTGTGGCTTAAGTGGTAGAGTTCTAGCCTTGAAAGAGCCCAAGGATAGTGCTCTTGCTCTGAGTTCAAGCTCCAGGACTGGTTAAAGAAAAAGATCTCTAATTAAAAATGGGCCCAATTTTGAACAGATACTTTATTAAAGAAGGTATAGAGATAGCAAGAAGAAGGTATAGAGGTGGCAAATAAGCACATCACTAACCATAGGGAAAAGGAAGGGAAAACTACAAAAGCTGTCCCTGCATGCCTATTAGAATGGCTTTAAAAATAGACAACATCATAAGGTGATTAGGGTGGGGAAAAAATAAATCAGGCATACATTGCAGACGGGAATGTAAAATGGAAGGGCGTCTCTGGAAACCAACTTGAACATTTTTAAAATAAATAATACACACAACTACTATATGATGCAGAATTTGTACTTCTGAACATTTACCTCAGAGAAATGGAAACTTGTGTTTTCACAAAATCCTGAGCCAAGTATAGTAAGTTATTCCAGTAATCCCAGCTACTCCAAAGACGGAGATCTAGAGGATTGCATTTCAAGTTTAGCTCAGGCAAAAAAGTGAGCAATAAGCAGGGTGTAGGGGCTTTCTGAATGGCCATCCCTGTTACCAAAAAAAGGCCAAGCAGGCCCAGGTACATTTACAAGATTCTATTTGGAAAGTGACTAAAAAGGACTGGAGATGTGGTTAATATGTTAGAACACCTATCTAAGCAAATACAAGTTCCTAAATTCAATCTCCAGTATCATAAAACAACAACAACACCAACAACAATAAAACTCTATATTAATGTTCATAGCAGCTTTTCTTTTAATAGCGTAAAACTGGAGACAGACGTGCACACAGTAGAATGGATTACTGACTATGTAAAAAAATGGACACATTTCCAGGGAATTATCCTCAGTGGAAAAAAAATACTTCCAGCCAATTGTCAGCCAGTGGTCTGTGCCTATAATCCTAACTACTTGGAAGGCTGAGATTGGGAGGATTCATGTTCAAGGCCAGCCTAAACAGAAATTCAAGAGATGGCTTCTCACCTGAGAACTGGGTATAGGCATGTGAGCTTGTTATCCTAACCGTGACAAGAAATTCAACACAAGTGGATCACAGGTCAGGCATGTGCGAAAGCAGGAATGGAGACCCTATCTTTTCTAAAAAAAAAAATAGCCATTACAGAAAGGACTTGGAGGTGTGTGGCTCAGCGACAGAACATCTGCCCAGCAAACTCAAGACCCGAAGTTTAAACAGCAGTAGCTGCCAAAATGAACAAAAAAAGGGGGGAATCACATTCAATATGGTGGTTGTGATGATATTTGACAAGGTGTTCCCACTGGGGGTGAGGCCACCTAAATTAGGGAACGTGAGGCCCTGGTGAAGACCTCTCAGAAACAACCATATTTAGAAACACAGAAGCACTGTCTTTGCTTCTAAGAGAAAAGATAGGAATCCTTAGCTCAAGGATAAACATCTGTTTTCTGGCAGGAGGCAATCTTACCTGAAAGGAACACCCAGACATCCTGCAGTTGTGAAAATGTAACACCAGGCGTCAATGGAGGTCAGACACAACACTTATTTTTGTATAACTTTGAAGTCAGACCCCCACCCCCTCTGCCTTCATCAAATTCATACCAGTGCTGCAAAGAGCTCTCCCTCCCACCCCCCTTCTCTCTTTCTGTTTCCCTCTGCCTTCCTCAAATACCCACCCCTGCTGCAAAGAGCTCTCTCCCTCCCTCCCTCCCTCTCTCTCCCTCTCTCTCTCTCTCCTTCTCTCTCTCTCTCTCTCTCTCTCTCTCTTCTCTCTCTCTCTCTCTCTCTCTCTCTCTCTCTCTCTCTCTCTCTCTCTCTCTCTCTCTCTCTCTCTCTCTCTCTCTCTCTCTCTCTCTCTCTCTCTCTCCCTGTTCCCTGTTTGCATCTCCACTCTTCTCTTTGCTCAAGAAAGCTTCCAGACTTCCCTTACCATTGTGACTTAGCCAGAAAATTTCATTCTGCAATGGAAGTCAAAGACCCTAAGTGAACAGCTCCTTCTTTTAGAGGGAAACTTTCTAAACTTTCACCTGCACCTGGTGATGGGGAGAGCTGAGTCAAGAGTACTAGATCACTGTATGATTTCTGACAGCTGCCAATGTATTTACAATGACCTCTCCCCAAGTTAAAGAATAAGAATAATTGGAAAAAATTATACCCTTAAAACACCAAGAGATACAAACTGGGGCTCTAGTAGAGACTCATCAGGGAAGAGGGCAGCCCTGCAAAATGAGGCACTCCTTGAAAAGCTGTCATGATGGAGAGAATGAAATCAACCCCACAGGGAGGAGCTTTTATCTGCACATCTGGATGGGCGTTTTTGACCCCATTGCATTCGGGCAAAGAGGCTACCAGCACATGTGTTTTACAGGAGGGCAAGACGTGGATACAAGAGGAACCAACGTTCACCTACACAGAAAAGATAAATGCAGCATTTTGCAATTTTCTTCTCAGAGTGCAGGAGTGGGAGGGAGTTGGAAGGTTCTGGAGACTGCTTCAGGTGTGCAAATGGCTGGAGACAATGAGATGTTAGGCTGTGTGTGCCAACTTCAGGAAAGGCACTGTTTAGCTGGATCAATGCTAGTTCTTTACTCAGCAGGATTTTTATTACAAGGAGGATATTATTCAAGGCAGAATTCTCACAAGTCTGCCGTGTCTCGCTCATTCAGCGGCCCCAGACCGAGTTGAGAGGAATTTGGGAAGATTATAGGGAAGACAACAGCCAAGACCTGGCAATGGGTTTTCAAATAGGCAGCTTGGCCCTGCGAAAGGTTGTGCCAGTTGCTGGAGTAATTTCCGATGAACAAGCACATTAGGAAAATTACTACTATTATGTATTACAATATGACAAAGAACACGTGTCCTTGTAGTGCATCTTATAAAAAGAAAGTCAGTACAGAAGCATTGAAAGTGTTCCTGATTTCCTCAAAGCCTGGATATTTTTTTTTACAGCCACTTGAAAACTTCTTGATTTCTATCAGATTCGAGAAGTAAGGAAGAAGTTTCTTTTGGTGGTACTGAGGTTTGAACTCAGGGCCTTGCACTTGCTAATCTATCAGGACAGAACCTATTTTCCACTTTTGGTTGTTAGGATAGGCTCTTTCTTTCTGCCTAGGCATGCACTTGAGCCATTATCTCACTACTTTTAGACTTCTGATATTGGTTGGACTCATGATCATATCCAGTTTTCCTCTGAGGAGATGAATTCTCCTGGGCTGGTCGTCCTCCTCCAGTGGCGAGGCACCACTGGCAAGCTAGGATCTCCTATATTGTAAGACACTTTATACTGCCACTGTTACTAAAATACAAAGTGAAGTTGTGGTAAAAACAAAACCATCAAGGAAGGAGAGAGAATAATGTCACAGTTATCTTTCCTGTGATAATACTTTTTCATATAGTTTAATTATAATTAAGAGAAAGGTTACATTATATTCACCAGATAGAAGGTGCATTGCTTCCCATACATTGATACCCTTTCTCATGCCTTGGTCCCCATTTCCCTCTCCCCATCCCTGCCCCTCATCTTATTTTCCCCCCTTCCCTATCCAATTTCAAATAACCAAATAAACATATATACAGTATATCAGATAACAAGGTAAAATACTGTAATAATAGGAGATAACCAAGGGACAGCTAGAGAGATGAGAGATAACATAGTACATTAAGGACAACAATCACTCATTATATGGCTTTTGTTTCTATATCCTGGAGATCCTTTCATTTAGCGTCATTCTATATGGCCTTATGTATCTAGGTTTTGTTGTATTGTAAATCTCTGCTAGGAGAGCCCAAGGTTTCTACTGATTATGACAAATGAGGGAAACCATTGAGCCTATGTATCTTTGAGTCTGGCTTACTTCACTTAATACGATTTTTTCTAAGTCTTTCCATTTCCTTACAAATGGGGCGATGATGTACTTTCTGACAGCAGCATAGAATTCCATTGTGTATAAATACCACATCTTGTTGATCCACTCATCAACTGAGATGCATGTGATGAAAATATTTAGGCTCTCCTCTAAAGAGAAAAATGGAAATGAATATAAATGACCATTCGGGTGGGGAAACCAGTAGGGAACAGGTAGGGAAAAGAGAGTGAATAGGGAGAAAATGATTGAAATATTTGAAAATATCATATATGAAATACCATAATGAAACCCATTTAAAATTTGCAAGATGGATAAAAAGGGAATGGAAGGTGGATAATGAAGGATAATAGAAGAGATGAATATGATCAAAGTATATTACTGAAACTATATTATTATCACAATAAAATCCTTCATGATGTAAAAAAGGGGGGGAATAAAGTGGTAAATGAGATAAATTACTGCCAGTCACAAATCCGATAAGGGATTTGTGTCCGCAGTAGATAGAGAACCCAGTTAAAAACTGCGCAAAGGACCCAAATATATAACATGCCAAAGAAATTACACAAATGGCTCATATGCACAGGAGCTCACATTCAAGCTCACATTATCATTGCCATTGGAGAAAATTGCAAACTCAAATCACAATGAGCCACTAGGATGGCTGTAAAAAAAAAGACAATAATGTGTCAATGAGAATGTGTAGTTGCAACTCTCCAATGTGAAGAGTCACTGATGAGTCACTATGAAAAATGGTCAATTTTTCCTTAAACAGATTTACCATGACATAATAAATACAGATTTACCAAAAATACCACTCCAACTTATATACCCAATGTAAATGAAAACTCCTGCCTATGTTTTGTATTGATTCTGTTTTTCTGAAATGTTCACAAGAGGCAAGTCTGTAGAAGTAGGAATTCGAGTAAATGCTAAGGCTGGGGATTTGGGGGAGGGGAGGCTAGTGAGTGATTTATAGTTGTTAGCTAAGTTTTTTTTTTTTTGCTTTTTGTTTTTTGTGGTAGGGTAGAAAATCTTCCAAAATTGTGGTGGCTGTACAAACTCTGTGACTCTATGAATATAAACCACTGAGTCATATATTCTGAGTGAGTGAATTGGATGGTATATGAATTATATTTGTTTTAAATTTCAATCCTGAGCTTTGAACTCCGGTACTGTATCTGAGCTCTCTACTACTTTGAGCCATAGCTGTACTTCCATTTTTTTTCTGTGATTAGTTGGAGATAAGAGCCTCCTACACCGTTGCTCCATGGGCTGGCTTTGAACCCTATTCCTCAAATCTCAGTGTCCTGAACAGCCAGGATTACAGGCCTGAGCCAGCTGTACACAGCTATGAATTGCATCTTAAAGCTGTGACTTTAAAAAAAAGGAAAAGAAAAATTAAAGCACCGAAAGCGTGGTTGGAGCAGTACAGGCCTATCTAGTAACATAAAGCTGTAAATTCAATCCCAGGACTGCCAAAACAAAATAAATACCATAAGATGAAGTGAAATAAAATAATAACACTTTCCCAATGCCTGGGGGACAAGGCCCAGGGCATCCTATCTTTTGAATACAATTTAATATTTGGTAGGAAGATGGTGGGGGGGGTGTAAGACACAGAGGGAAGACTCTTTGGGGGTTCACAGGCTTTCATAGGTCACAAGTACACTTCAAGTCATATTTGCCTGGCAAGCCTGGTTGGTTGCTGAAGCCTCTGGGTGCCTGGCAAGGTCACAGGTAAAGTCAGGATAAATCAGGGTCCAGGACAGGCCTCAGAAGGGCCAGGTACTTCACAACTGAGGATGAAGAGCACGAAATGAATCATCTCTATTAGGAACCCGAAGTCCTGAGTGACTTCGAATAAAAGAAAAGAGCAGAAAATAGCCTCAACAGACCAGATCAACTTTAATGGCATGTTGAAGAGGGTTACTATGGTGACAGGAGGCGACTGTTAATGGGGGTCGGGATGGAGGGACTTCCTTAGGGGTTGTGGTTAGAAGGCAAGGTCTCAGGTAGCTGGTGGGTTCAAAGAGTGTTTGTAAATTCAGGGGGCTGGTTGGCCTTGGGGCGAACCTATTGTTCTGAGCGCCTTTGAGTCTCCAGCTCCATTTGGTAGGAAGCTCTGGCGCCAAGCACCTGGGGCTGGGAGTGGGGGTGGGGGAGCAGGCTTTCATATTTAGATTAAGATAGTGGGCTTGAGAATGGGCTGGTAGCTGGTGTGGGCTGGGAGCATCACCGGTGGGGCCAAACCAGGAAAGCCACGTTGAGTTGTGAGAACTAAGCAGATTGCCATCCCGCTCATGCATTTGAGCTAAGTTCTGAGGAGTATGGCTAAGTCCCCCCCCAAAAAAAACCCCACCTACCCTTGGTTTGAAATGGATTCTCTGCAGGCCATCCGTGCTTTTGAAGAGTCTAACCATACTTGAGGGCAGGGGGGGAAAGGGGTGTAACCATAAAACGCTTTAACTCAGTTGAAAAAATAAAAAAACCCCAATGGAATGCCTGAGGGTCCTCAGAATAAGGGCAAGGCGGTGGGGGGAGGGGAAAGTCCCTAAATGTCTCATTGCTCCAATCGCACAGTCCGGGCGCTGCCCGAGAACGGCTGCAGGGGGCGCTCTTCCTACTCCTGCCCCGCCGCCCTTCCCAGGCTCCCCCAGGGCTCGCCCTGACGTCCCCTCCCAAGCCACGCCCCTTTTTCTCGCGGGTCTTCAAAGGGCACGGGACGTGAGCGTTAGTTAACGGCTCGCGGGGCCACCTGAGCAGTGCGGACGAGCGTGGAGGGGCGTCCCCGCCACGACCGTCCCGCCCCGCGCTCCCCGCCTCAGGTGCTTGGACCGCGCGGCGGCTTCGTCGACGCTGTCCCATGGAGAACAGTGACAGGACACCCTCAGCTGAGGCGCTGGGGGCGGCGAGCGAGTCACCTCAGTCCCGTTTGCCTCCCGGTGACGAGGGCCCTGAGGGACTGGCCGAGCCCGAATCGATGGCGGCGGCCGAAGCTGCGGGGACCAGCTGTGGGGAGTGCGGGGGTGAGGGCGAGGGCCGGCTGCGGCGGGCTCTGAGGGTAGTGTACGTTCGCAGCGACAGTTCTCAGGGCGGTGCGGCCGGCGGTCCTGAGGCAGGAGCCCTCAACTGCCTTCTTCGGGCGTGCGAGGCTGAGGGTGCGCACTTGACTTCCGTGCCTTTTGGGGAGCTCGACTTCGGGGAGACAGCGGTGCTCGACGCCTTCTACGATGCAGGTGAGGGCGGGTGTCCCGCTTCGTCCCCACCTTACTTACTCTCAGAAGCCTTGCGACCCCCTCCTCGCTTCCCCTCCTCGGCCTCTCACCCCGCCCCCCTACTCCTGGGACCTAGAAATCCTAGACTGGGTACTGAGATGCCCTTTTCACTGGGAAGAAAATAGACGACACTACCACGTAGACCCCTTCATTCATTCTTAAGGCGTTGGAAATATCCGACTAGCCAACCTCACAGACGAATCTGGATAATGGTGATTTGAGGGGGAGCCCTGGTCAAAAAGGTAGTGAGAATCTGCCAGGCACAGATGCCTCACACCTGTAAAATTCTAGCCAAGTTTGAATCCAGCCTGGATAGAAAAACTTGGTGAGACTATTAAAATTATTATTACTGTTACTAGTATTCTGTTAGTAAACATATAAATGAGGTGTCATTTAACAAAGCAGTGTATAAATACAAATGTATTTTAATCTGTGTCACTCTAACCATCTTATCCCCAGTAATTCTTTTCTCCAGTTATTAACCAGCAAAAGAAAAAAAAAAAGGAGGACAGGGGACCAGGAGTTTAGCCTAGTGGTAGAGTGCTTGCCTAGCATGCACGAAGACCCGGGTTTGATTCCTCGGCACCACATACATAGAAAAAAGCTGGAAATGGTGCTGGGGCTCAAGGGTAGACAGAGCTCTAGCCTTGAGAATAGTCCAAGGACAGTGCTCAGGCCCTGAGTTCAAGCCTCACTACTGGCAAAATAAATGAATGAATACAATAAAAGCCAAAAAAATTCACAAAACAACAAAAAACAAGTGGAGCTGTGGCTCAAGTGGTAGAGCACTACCCTTGAGCACAAAAGCTTAGGGAAAATGCTGAAGCTCTGAAGCTCTGAATTCAAACCCCACAATGAGCTCCAAAGCAAACACCACCACAAAAACTGAGTGAGGGTTACTTCACCACCCCTCCCCATCTAAACTAATTAGAATATGAGGTGTTTTTTTTTTTTTTTTTTTGCCAGTTCTGGGCTTGAGCTCAGGGCCTGAGCACAGTCCTTGGGCTTTCTCAAGGCCAGAGCTCTACCACTTGAGCTGGCTTTTTTCTATGTATGTGGTACCAAGGAATCAAATGCGGGTCTTCATGCATGCTAGGCAAGCACTTTACCACTAGGCCAAACTTCCGGCCAAAATGTGACTATCTTGGTGAACCTCTGACATCCCAGCTACACAGAAGCCATACATAGGAGAATGGTGGCCTAAGTCGGCCAGGAAAAAAAAAACCAAAAGCTGTGGGACTCTACATTAAAATAAGTAAAAAATAGGGGCCCGGAGTTTGGCTTAGTGGTAGAATGCTTGCCTAGCATGCATGAAGATCCGGGTTCGATTCCTCGGTACCACATACATAGAAAAAAGCTGGAAGTGGTTCTGTGGCTCAAGGGGTAGAGCTCTAGCCTTGAGAAAGCCCCAGGACAGTGGTCAGGCCCTAATCTCAAGCCCAGGACTGGCAAAAAAAATAAAATAAAAAGTAAAAAAATGAATCACCATCACCAGTACAAAAAATGTCTAGATGTGTGGTTCGAGTGGTAGAGCATCTGGCTTAGTGAGTCAAATAACCAGGTAATAAGTCAAATAAACAAATAATAAATAAAAATAAATATATCAGTACATTAAATATAGAAATACATAAGTAAATACATAAATGAATGGAACAAAGTGAACTGTCTGAGAGCAAGGAACATAGTGTAACTCAGATGATTTTGAGCTCCTTTCCCTCTCCCAGTTACCTACTTTGACTTCTGCCATGCTTCTTCCTTTCTTGCCTCTCAATACTCAATGACAAGGAGGCCTGGTGTGTGTGTGTGTGGGAGGGGTTGATGCTTCCCACATGAATTTGCTATGCTGCTTCACATGTGTATTGTCTCATCTTAGAACTATCTAGGGTGTGTGTGTGTGTGTGTTACTGGAGTTTGAACTCAGGACCTTGTGACTGCTAGACAGGTGCTTCACTGCTTAAGCCATGCCTCTATGCTTTCAGCTTCACACACACATATGGACAGTGCAGTAGGATCTACCACTGTGTCCCACATTAGTTCACAAGCATTCAGGGGTTTGAGCTTCCATTGATAGAGTTTAATACTCAATTTTAGGCCCACTGTAAACTGTAGGCTATTTAAAAAAACAAACACAAATCCAGCTTTCAAGGTGTTACTTTGGGTGGACAAGTATCTCCAGTTGTAGAATGGTTTGGCTGATGTCACCAAAGGGAATATGAGAACAAGCCTTTGCCACTTGGGTGACATTCATTGGCATTGTATGTGACATACAATTGCCTGAGAATCCTTGCACCTTCATTTCGCCAATGCTCAAAAGGCAGTAGCTGGGCTTACCTTAAACCTAAACACATATATAGGAAAAGAACAAAGGAGCCCCTTTCAAACACGTGCATGCTAGACCTTGGCAACTACAATTCCTTGTTTATTGAAGGCAGCCTGATCAGGCTTTTTCACAGAGCCAATTCCAGCCCCCACCAGGAGCTGGAAGGAGGTGGGATGGAACACATCTTCAAACAAGTGTAAACTGGACCTTTCCAGAACACTCTTGACATTGGTGACCCAGCTGAGAATAGTCCTCAGTACTACCTCTTTTCAGAGGAGTTCAGGAGCCCACTCTACCTAGAAGTGCACTCAGTTTGCTCAAATTCTATTCATTCTGCTCCCAATTGAAGTTTGAACAAACTCTTTCTTGGAACAAATCAATGTCCCTTTTGCCACCAGGCACAACTATGTACCACTGCCTGTTGGTATCAAGTGTGGCAAATTCATGTATGATGGCTTTGCTTTTCTGGCTGTGTGCATGCTCATGTGCACACATGTGCGTATGTGTGCATGTGTGCTGTCATGCATAACAAATTTTCTTTTGCTTTTTCTGGTCATAGGGCTTGAACTTGGCCTAGCCACTTGTGTCACTGAGTTTTTTGCTCAAGGCTTAGTGTTCTACTTTGAGCCACAGCACCACTTCCAGTTTTCTGGTGGCTAATTGCAGATATGAGTCTCAAGGAGATTTTTTTGTCCAGGTTAGCTTTGAACCTTGAGCCTCAGATATCAGTCTCTTGAGTAGCTTTCATTTCAGGCACGAGCCACTGACTTTGCTTACTGTGGATCCACATTGCCTGTATCTTGGCTGTGCCATGAACCCCCTATTAATTAACCTTTCCCTGGTCTTGAATTAATCATATCTCAATACCCCCTTATAATTATTTTTAAAGACTTGGGCAATAATAAATGCATTGCATGAGCTTCTGGAATAAACTGATCTCCCCACTCCTCACCCTCTCTCCTCACTTCCTAATCTCCACCCTCAGGGTTGTTTTTGGTTTGGACAGTCTTACCAAAAAGATAGAAATCTATCACTTGGCTGTTTCATGAAAAATTCTCTAAAACCATGCCGACCAAGTTGGTAGCCAGTAGTATCATGTAGGCATCCCATTTCAATTACTTAACATACAGTACAGTAAGGTAGCTCTTCAGTTGGACTGACCACATTTGAAGGGCTCAGGGGGCCAAGCTAGCCCCTATGCAGGGACTTTTCCTTATTGCAGAGGGTCCCATTGACCAAGAAGCCTTAGAAAAGGGCAGGTGTGGGAACCATCAACATGTGCTTGGAGAAATCATTGATGCTTACGCACTTCCTGCTCCCGTTCTCCTGTTCTCATAGCACATCAAGGTTGGAGTCCAATGCGTCCACTCACCTTGTACTGTTTTATATGGTCCTATGTGTGTGACAGACAGGGTGTAAACCTGAGGTGAGGTGTTCCCAGTACTGGAGTTGACTAGATGAGTTGTGGGAAGCGCACTAACAGTCTTTGGAACCTAACAGGGAACAAATGGACACTGTTGATGGGAAAGAAAGAGCCCCTGGGTTCAAGGGGCCCATTGGCTCTCACTTTAAAAATTGCGGCAGGATGCATATGACAAAATTTACTGTTTTAACACCTCTCTCTACCCCCTCCCACATACCGGGGCTTGAACCCAAAGACTCATGCTTGCTTGCTCACCGCTGGCATTTCACCAGGTAAGCTATGCTTCCAGCTTGATTTCTTGTTGATTGTATTTGAAAATAGAGTGTAGCAAATCTTCTTTTTGCTGTATTTAAACTGTAGTCCTAGCACGGTGGCTCATGCCTGTAATCCTAGTTACTCAGGAGGCTGAGATCTTAGGATCGCGGTTCAAAGCCAGCCTGGGCATGAAAGTCCATGAGACTCTAATCTCCAATTAACCACTAGAAAACCCAGAAGTGGTGCTGTGGCTCCAGGGGTAGGACCAGTAGGACCATAGCCTTGAGCTGAAGAGCTCAGGGACAGCGTTCAGGCCCAGAGTTCAAGCTCAAGGACCGACCAAAAAAAAAGAAAAAATAAACCTGTCATCCTCTGGCTCTTGGCCTCTTGAGTAGCTGTGAGTGCGGAGATGAGCCACTGGCACCTGGCTTTCTTTTTCTTTCTTTTTTTTTTTCAGAGATGGTCTTGGAATATAGTTGTCCTCACCAATTTTAACCATTTGGAAGTGTACATTTTGATCATATTAAATATATACACAATTTTTTTGCCAGTCCTAGGCTTGAGCTCAGGGCCTGAGCACTCTCCCTGGACTTTCTCAAGGCTAGAGCTCTACCACTTGAGCCTCAGCACCACTTCCGGCTTTTTTCTATGTATGTGGTACTGAGGAATTGAACCTGGGCCTTGGTGCAAGCTAGGAAAGCACTCTACCACTAGGCCAAACTCCTGGCCCCTAAATATACCCACATTTTATACAGCTATCATCAATATCTATCTCCAGAACTTAAGTTATTGTAAAGGTGGCCCCTGGTGACTCACGCCTATAATCCTAGCTTCTCAGGAGCCTGAGACCTGAGGATTGCAGTTCAAAGCCAACCCAACCCAGACAGGCAAGTCTGTGAGACTCTTATTCTTTTTTTTTTTTCTTTTCTTTCTTTGGCCAGTCGTAGAGCTTGAGCTCTGGGCCTGGATGCTGTTACTGAGCCTTTTTGTATTCAAGACTAGCACTCTACCACTTGAGCCACACTGCCACTTCTGTATGTTTAGTGGTTAATTGGAGATAAGAGTGTCATGAACTTTCCTGCCCAGGCTGTCTTCAACCATGACCCTCAGATTTCAGTCTCCTGAATAGCTAGGATTACAGGAGTGGGCCCCCAGTGCCCAGTTGTGAAACTCTTACCTCCAATTAACCACCAAAAAAATGGAGGTGGAACTGTGGTTCAAAGTGGTAGAGCAGTAAGTACTCTTGAGGGGAAAAAAACTCAGGGACAACACCCAGAACCCGAGTTCCAACCCCATGACTGAGAAAAAAATTACAATATTTGTTCATTTATTTTTGCCAGACCTGGGGCTTGAACTCTGGATCTGGGCACAGTCTTTGAGCTTTTTTTTTGCCAGTCCTGGGGCTTGAACTCAGGGCCTGAGCACAATCCTTGGGCTGTCCTCAAGGCTAGAGCTCTACCACTTGAGCTACAGCACCACTTCTGGCTTTTTTTCTATGTATGTGGTACCGAGGAATCAAACCCGGGTCTTCGTGCATGCTAGGCAAGCACTCTAACACTAGGCCAAACTCCCAGCCCGTGAGCTTTTTTTTTTTGGACTTTCTCAAGGCCAGAGCTCTACCACTTGAGCTTCAGCACCACTTATGGCTTTTTTCTATGTATGTGGTACTGAGGAATTGAAGCCAGCTCTTTGTGCTTGCTAGGTAAGCACTCTACCACTAGGCCAAACTCCCGGCCCTGTCTTTGAGCTTTTCCTGCTAAGTATAGATTTTAAGTGCAGTTTAGGCCTTTCCCAGTTTCTAATGGGCTACTAGACATTAAATTTGTTTAAAAAAACCATGCCAGGTAGTGGGGGATGGTGCGCCTGCCTTACAATCAAGAAAGATGGGAGATGGGTTATTCTCTGCAGCTCTCTTTGTCTGGCCTGCGTCACAAACTCAATAGAAACGAACTGGAAAGTAATGGTTGCTAAGAGCACAGGGTGCATTTGGGAATTAAAACATGAATTTTATCTCTTCTTTTTTAATCTATGATCTATTTACCTAAGAGTTATCCTTATATATAAATTGTTTCCTCTCTGAAGGCTCTGTTTTAGAAAGTCAATCAGGAAAGTACTAAGCTTCATCTGGGTCTTGGGAAGTCTGAAACTTTAGGTTAGAAAAGTAAGTCCAAGTATTGCCTCTGTCTTTCCCTACCTGAATGACCTGTAGAGAATCTATTAACCTATCTGTGCTTCATCCCCCCACCTTTGAAATGAAACTAGCATTTGGACTGCCTGCTTCCTAGGGTGTTTCTGAAATTCAGCTGATCCATCTGCAGGGATTTCATTCATACGTAGCAAAACATGGGAACATCCTTACAACTAAAGCTTTTGGTGAATTGGTGGTCTTTTTAGAAGAAAAAAACCCTCAGTATTTTATATATAATAAAATTTCTGCTCTGTGTCTTATTAGAATGAGCATCTAGAAATCTAATGCTGAATGCTTGTCTTAAATAAGCCATGTGGGTGTCTGTTTGGGTGTCTGGCCTCAAAGTGAGCTCAGTCTATATGCTTGAGTGATGAATGTCAGGAAGTTTTTCATTTGAAGTTTGAGACAGTGTTCCTATTGAACATGAATTGTTCCAAATTTTCCTTTTATTTTCTGATACAAGTCATAGCTATGTACTTCAAATTGATCTTGAACTTGCTATTTAGCCCAGGTTGAACCTGAGCTCAATCCTCCTACCTCTGCTTCCCAAGTCTGAATTATTTTCAGTGTTCAGCAGTGTTTATCCTTCCTGGTTTGTTTTTTACTTTCTTTTTATTGCTCATTTTTTTATAGAATATTTCTAAATAGTTATAGAAACGCATTTCAATTCAACATGTCACCTTATAAGTATAATTTTCTTGATTAATGTGTCCTCTTACATCATTTTCCTTCATTTCTCCCAACCTCACTCCCCACTCTTTCATTTATCCTTTCTGGTTCTTTGTTGTTCTTCTTGTTGCCATTCCTTGCAATTGAACTCAGGGCTGGGGTGCTGTCTCTGAGTTTTATGTTCAAGTCTAGTGCTTTACCACTTGAGCCACACCTCCACTTCTGACTTCTTTGTGTATGTTTGTATACTTGTGTTTGTGTGTGTGTGTGTGTGTGTGTGTGTGTGTATGTGCGTATGTGCGTGTGTGTGTGTGTGTGTGTGTGTGCGCGTGTGCGCGCGCGCGCACATGCGCATGCGCGTGTTCGCCTACATGAGTGCTTAGAGATAAGAGTCCTACAGATTTGCTTGCCTGGGCTGACTTCAAACTATGATCCTAAGATCTCAGCCTCCTGAGTAGCTAGGATTACAGGTGTGAGCCACTGGTGCTTAGTATCTTTCCTGCTTTAACTATTATTGGAAAACCTCTAATCCAAACCTGGGTAGAGCCAGAATAGCGATTCTTTCTGGAGGTGGTGAGGCCAATGCACAGATCCTATGCCAGAATGTACAGAGGGCACAGAAAAGAAGGACTTTGTGTCACCAAGCAAAAACCTAATTATGTAACAAGTTTCTTTAGCAAGTTCAATTGCTTTCAGAAATGATCAGTGTGAATTGGAGGCTGCTGTCTTTCACACCCCCCCCCGCCCCTACCCCCCTTCTCTGCCCATTCCTTTGTCTTCTTCTATTTGCATTCTTTTCCTTGGAATTGGGGTCTATGTTGCCATTTGTTTAATAGTTTCACCATGAAATACTTGTTCTATTTTGAGTAGGTAATAGCGTCCAGTGAACAATCATGTGGACAGAATACCTAATTTGCTCAGTTGCTATGTTAGTTTTGACTCTGAGCGTATGTCTGTAGGGAGCAGACTTCTCATCTGAGGTATAAATTATCTCAGTTGAATTGTAAAAAGTATTATTTCAGTATATACATTTGTCCTTTCATTATCAATAACCTTTAAATGGTGGATATGAACCTGAAATACTTGGGGAGAAAATCTGATGTATCTGCTGTTTGCTTCAAAATAATTAGAAAGGGTTGGTATACATGGCAATGGATCTATAATGGAGCTGCTCATGAGATGATAATTATCAAGGTGGAGGGCACAAGAGTTTCGTTATACTATTCTGTTTGATATAAATGTTATATCAGATGGAATATATGATATATCAGACAGAATGGTATAATAAGTTAAAAAAACACAATCAACCTGGCACCAGTGGCTCATGACTGTAACCCTAGCTACTCAAGCTGAGATCTGAGGATCATGGTTTAAGGCCAGTCTGGGGAGAAAAGTCCCTGTGAGATTAGTCTCAGTTAACCACACAAAAAAACAAAAGTACACATGTGGCTCAAGGTGGTAGAGTACTAATTTTAAGCTGAAGAGCTCAGGGACAGCTCCCAGGCCAGAGTTCAAGCCCAACAACTACCACTACCACTACCACCACCAACAGCAGCAATAAAAGACAAACCTAAAACTACCGTAGGTTTTCTATTAACTCAGGGTAGCATCCAGTCCTGTTGAGATCCCTTTATCACTGCTAACCCTTCCAGATTCATCTTTTTTGAGTATTCCAGTCATAAAATTAACACTTACGCTAGCTCTTTGCACTTGCTTTCTTCTCTTCCTAAGGTACTCTTCATTTTTCATTCCATCTTGCTATTCTCACTCTGATTTGCCTTGCCTCCCTGACTTTTAAAGAACCTCTGGTCACAAACAGCATTACCAGTAAAGTGTCAGTGGCTTACACCAGTGATTCTAGTTACTCAAAATTGAGGCTAAGGATCAGAGTTTAAAGTTAGCGTGGGCAGACAAATCCATGAGACTCTTATTTCCAATTAATCAGCAAAAAGCCAGAAGTGGAGGTATAACTCTGGGTTTGGGGTTGTATTTTTTTTTCAGGAAAGTATATCTCATTCACACTTGTATCCTTGGTAGGCAGGACTATGATCATTGTACAGCTGGCAATCCATATAGAAGAGCATAAAAAGCCCATTCTAGGGCTTAGGGACACTTGGCCTTCTGTCTCCCAGTATGTACATATTGGGTCAGTAGTGTTTGGTGCTGATGTGGTGGCTTCATCATGTTGCCTTGTGCCCACATACTTCTCACCTTCATTTTCTTTCATTGGTAGTCTCATGGACTTTCTGTCATAGGAGTGCAAGTATAAGTTTGCACACACATCCTTGCATCTAAATACTGCCTGGTGGGGAAGCAGCCATTCATTTGAGAATAATACATTTTGAAATGGCATCCAGTGTTACCAGGTGTATTCAACATGCTTGCTTTTGATACAGTAAGTTGCTCTTCTGATTTGAGTAGATCTGTACTACTTCAGGGGCATTTTTTTGGTGTCAAGTTGAGAATGAACACATGAGCTAGGAGTGATTTCTTAGGAATGTTTATTATAATAGCTTGAAATGGGAAAAAAGAATAAAATCTTCACAGTCATGGTGAATAAAAATTTGTGATATATTTACCATACAGTAGGATTTTATTTAAAATTGTAGAAATTAGAGCTAGACATAGCAATTGAGTTGCATAAAAGACAGATCAAAGAATATAGAAAATGCCATGCCATTGCTTTAACAAAGACATGCAAACCCAAATGTATACTGTTTAGGAGTTTGTGCTTATACATATTTATACATTTTACCTTAGTCTATTTAGGTCACTATGACAGAAAACCAGAGCCTAGATGGTCTATAAACAACAGAAATGTATCTTCACAGTTCTGGAGGTACTGATAGGTGATGAGGTCCCACTTCCCACTTCATAGATGAGGCCTTTTCCCTGTGTCTCATATAATGGAAGTGACAAATCACCTCTCTAGGGCCTCTTTTATAAGGACATGAATTTCATTCATGAGGGGCCAGCCCTCATGGCCTTCTCACTGTCCAATGGTATCATACATAAATACTATCATTTTGCAGGTTAGAGGTCAACCCATGTGTTTTGAAGAGAAACAAACAGTTTATAGTGTGAACATATATACAAGGAAATGATAAATATATAGATGGGGATAGTTTTCCCTAGACAGGAAGGAGGGCCTGTTTGCCTTCAACAAGGCAGGTGAGGCTTTAAGAATTTGGCTTACATGGCAGGTTTTCATGTCATACTGTATACTTGATACATAAGGTAGATGTATTCTTTGAGTATATGATTTATTTCATAAGAAAATAACATTGGAAATGAATCTACCAGTAACTTCTAGATGACACTGTATTCCTACCACTTCAAAAGAGGAGGTGCTTTTTTGGGTCAGTTGTGGGGCTTGAACTCTGGGCCTGGTTATCACCCTACTCCTTGAGCCATTGTACCACTTCTGGTTTTCTAGTGGTTAATTGGAGATAAGAGTCTCACCAACTTTAGTGCCCGGGCTGGCTTTGAATACTGATCCTCAGATCTCAGCCTCCTGAGAAGCTAGGATTACAGGTGTGAGCCACTGTGCTTGGCTAGGTTTTTGGTTGTTGCTTTTCTTTTTACTTCTTACTGCTTTTCTTCTATACTTCATATAGGTAACCATAAATCATTCCTCATTTCTATTTCACATAAAAAGTGAGGGGTAGAAATCCAAATGATCATATCTCCTCCTTGATAATCAGAAGCAAGCAAGCAAATTAAGTAAATCAATTGGCTCTTCCCCTACTCTGGTCTCTCCTTGTGCATTTCAGATATTGCTGTGGTCGACATGAGTGACATCTCCAGACAGCCTACTCTTTTCTACCATCTTGGAGTCCGAGAAAGCTTTGACATGGCCAATAACATGATTCTGTACTATGACACTGATGCTGACACTGCTCTGTCACTGAAGGTAAAGGGCAGAATATTGCATTTTGGAAAAATTGAAGTATATGTTAAGCTTAATTGTAACTGGATTACAGGACTTTGGAGAAAACTAGTAAGGAATATCTTAGGCAGCTTCTTCCTTTATACCACAACTTTTAGCTGTCATTTCTTGCTACATTGTGCTTTTGTAGGCAATCTGAGTGTTTCGGGCTTATTAGGAACGAGAAGGCAAAAACTGTTTATATTGATGCAAACATACCATTCTGAATCCCTTTATGGGCAATTTCATCCAAACCTACAAAAATCAATTCTTAACTTGAATAATGATATTTTTACCAGTTACCAAAATGACTAGAATTTTTTGTTTGTTTTTGTGGGTCCTGGGTCTTGAATTCAGCCTGGGTCTGGTCCTGAGCTCTTTAGCTCAAGGCTATTGCCCTACCCTTGAGCCAAGCCTCACCTCCCATTTTTCTAGAGGTTAATTAGAGATAAGAGTCTCAGGCCTTTTTGTTCTCAGGCTGGCTTTGAATCTTGATCCTCAGATCTCAGCCTCCTGAGAAGCTAGGATTATAGGCTTGAGCTATGTGCCTGGCTTAGAAATTATTTTTGCCAGTCCTAGGGTTTGAACTCAGGGCCTGAGCACTGTCCTTGGGATTTCCTCAAGGCAGGTGCTCTACCACTTGAGCCACAGCACCGCTTTTGGCATTTCTATATATGTGGTACTGAGGAATCAAACCTGGGTCTTCATGCATTCTAGGCAAACATTATAACTAGGGCAAACTCCCGGCCCCCGGTTTAGAATTTTTTACATAGATAAATTGTATATATTTTCCTCTAGCAAGAAAGCAAAACAAAATTGAAATAATATATTCCTGTAAAACTGAATAATCACTAAGAATTTCTAAAAGGCATTTTTACAAGCTTAATATAAGCTTTTGCATATAGCATAGGGCTTTAAACTTTTTTTTTTGCCAGTCCTCGGCTTGAGCTCAGGGCCTGAGCACTGTCCTTGGACTTTCTCAAGGCTAGAGCTCTACCACTTGAGCCTCAGCACCACTTCCGGCTTTTTTGTATGTATGTGGTACCGAGGAATCAAACCTGGGTCTTTGTGCATGCTAGGCAAGCACTCTACCACTAGGCCAAACTCCCGGCCCTGGCTTTGAACATTTTTATATTTGTAAAGTATAAATAGCTAATTTGAGTTATTTCAAAATTCACTTAATACCGATGAATATCTTAGTATTCATAAAATCTTGGTCTGTGGTAAACAATTTTAGGAATAATTGGTTTATTTACAGTAGTGGTTTTCAACCTTGCATTTGTGTGTGCACATGCAGTTGGATACGCACTAGTATTGGGACTTAAACTCAAGGCCTTGCAGTCTTTTTTTTTTTTGCCAGTCCTGGGCTTGAGCTCAGGGCCTGAGCCCTGTCCTTGGACTTTCTCAAGGCTAGAGCTCTACCACTTGAGCCTCAGCACCATTTCTGGCTTTTTTTCTTATGTATGTGGTACCGAGGAATTGAATCCAGGTCTTCGTGCATGCTAGACAAGCACTCTACCACTAGGCCAAACTCCTGGTCCCAAGGACTTGCACTCTTGCTTGCCTTTTTTGCTCAAGGCTTGCTGAATAATTGGAGATGAAAGCCTCAATAATAGGTCTTTGTAGGCTGGCCAAACTCCTGGCCTCTAACTATTGTTTTTTACTAAGGAAATTATGCTAGAAATCAGATTTGGGAAATTTGAAAGCAAAATTATTAGCCTACATAAGAAATATGAAATTTGAATGTATTTTCTCTATTCAATATATATTTTTCTCAACTATGCTTTAGTCAAACTTTCTATTAGGTTTTATGACCCAAAAGAGGTTTTTAGTTCTTTACAATGTCAGGAATTGCAAGATTTTAATTTTCATTCTTACAAATATTTCCTAAATGGGAGTGAATAGTCAAGTTAGACCTCACACCAGATGCAGCAGTCTGCAACTTAATAAAAAAATCAAACTATCAGCATATATAAGACAGATTTTAGAGGGAAGCTATTTAATTATATTTTCTTTTTATAGAAGTATTGTTTTTCAATGTCAGTGGCTGTACAACCATCACACCAAGTTAACTGATTGAAATTGTGATTGTACTTGAGACATACCTAGATAGTTGTGATGGGCTGGTTGTAATATGCTGACAAGTACCCTTCTGTATAATAGCTCATTGATATGGCCTGCAGCCTTCACACTGATTCATTCAAGAAATGATTTCAATCACAAGCATCTTAACCCATTACTGCTCAGGAGCTTTCTTACTTTGAAAGGGGTATAGACAGAGCGTTTAACACCCTGATGTTGAATCTCAGAATATCTTTTGGGCAAAGACATTGCTATAAGGAAATTCTTGTAAATAGATATGTTCTCCCGTAGATCTAAAGATAGTCAGTTGAAGATGGGTTTACAGTTCATTTTATTTAGCTTTCAGAAAGGGCTTTCAATGATTCATTAGTGCTCTAAGGTGGTAATAGATGTGGAAAAGAATGCTGACTCATTTTTATAGGAATTATCTTTTTAAAAGATATGTTGAATGTTTCCTTTCTCTTTTTCAGGATATGGTATCTCAGAAAAACATAGTAAGTATTGCATTTTTAACTTTTAGTCTTGTAAATTAGTATGATACTTGCCTGGGGAAAAATATCACACAGATCTCTAAGTGAATTTTAATCATGTTGGCTGCTTGTGTTTGTAAAAAGGATAGGCAGAAAACTACATGTCCCTCAACCCACAATGTAGCTCAGGCCCCATTTGGCCATTAAGAAGAATATGGGGCAGAGGGCAAGCTCAGACAACTGTAATCTTTTTCTGTGCCAGAGGATGGCATCCAGCATCTTGTGTGCTAGGTAGGCGTTTTACCACTGAGCTGCAGCACTAATCCTAAGTGTATGTCCTTCATTTTTCACTAGCACTATGAACCATCAGAGCATTTCCTGCTGAGCTAGGTTTGTGTTCCCATGAACTACTAGATCTTTTTGCTGGAGCCACTAGCCTCCCATACTTGCCTACCAGAGTTTTCTTGATGATGGAAGAACATGAACTTGTATCCCAGTTAATAGGGGGGCTAAGCCTGAAACTCTTTGTCACAATCTAAGGAGAAGTGGAATGGAATTCCGGTTCCTTCTATTCCTTCCTATTTCTTATATAATGAAGTCTCTTCATGTGGCTTAAAATATTCTAGTCAGATAGTTTTATCATAATGTTGATTTGAATAGCCTAATGAGATCAACACTCTAGAATATTTACATAGATCATGTCCTTAGAAATTGTGCCAAAGTTATCCTGTGGCTTTGAATATACCCCCAAGCTGCTAGCCACCCTCCCCCAACATAGGGCACTGTACTTTGGGTAACTGTGACCTAGACTTGGGGCAAGCCCTTGCTTGAACCCTTAGACCTCAGCTTCTTTCCCACTAAATCTTCTGAAAGGAAGCATACCTACTACTTGTCATATTCTAATTCATAGTCCTATAAGTTCAGGGAGTAAGGTCGGGAGTGTGGTCTAGTGGTGGAGTACGTATCTAGCATGCACAAAGCCCTGGGTTCAATTCCTTGGTACTACATGCACAGAAAAAGCCAGAGGTGGTATTGTGGTAGAGTGCTAGCCTCGAGAAAGCTCAAGGACAGTACCCCAGCCTGAGTTCAATCCCTAGGACTGGCCAAAGCAGCAGCAACAACAACAAAACAAAAAGTTGTTAGATTTAATGTGAGAAATATCTCTGAAATACTCCTTAATACAAGAGCTACATTAGCATAGGAAACAGGTGATACTATGGGATATATAAACACTTAGAAACATTCCTGTTCTCCTGGAGACTAAGAATTATAAGCAATCACTGAGTACAATTATTAGTCAATACTGAGTAGTGTTATAATCCTAATTCTACAACACTAAGTAGTGAATTCTGTTTTAATTCACTATGTATCCTCCCTTCTAGAACATCCTTCCTCCTCCTAAAGACCTAGGAATTCCTCCAGCATTCATAATAATCCTGAGCGTACCTTGGCACCATTCTTCCTGGGTGTTTTGTTTGTTCATTTATTTGTTTAGAATGAATTTATTCTGCATGATTTGGCAACTGCAGTCTCTGCTGTACTTGACACTACATTAGAATTCAGTGCCCAGTACTGATTATCATGCTTGGTTGACAAGGTGTGAAGTATTAGAGCATTCTGAAGAAGTAAGAAAAAGACCTCAGGTGATGTGAAAAATAGAAAATAGCACCAACCAGGAAAGGCTAAAAAAGGAAGTAAAGCTAGGAGGTACTATTCATGGTCATCCCCCAATATTACATTCTTTCTAGAAGTAAGGAGACAGTTACATTTTCTACTCCAGATGGGAGGAAAGTGGGGCAAACAAGAATAGTTTGCATCAGCAGAATGGACAGCTTGCAGCTAATGGTGATTAAACATGAAACCAGAATGTCAAAGTAAATTGGCTGACTTTTAAGGAGAGTTTACTCAGTTGTCACCTATATGTGAATTGGACTAAAATTGAAATTGTAGGCCTAGATTGACTTGAAGCCGAGAATCTGAGGGATAATCTGATGGAATTGTTGATTTGTAATCATTGAAGAGATTAAATCACACATATGTGTGCACATGTGCATGGGCAAAACATAGTGATAATTAGTGAACTCTTAACGTTTTGCAAGCTGGGACTGCTGCAGATCAAATGTCACATCCTAAACATGCAGCCATATGTTTGGAGTGATTTGTGAATATGTTAAAAACCCAAGGTGCTCTGAAGTCTGTCTGCAGGGAGTCATTTGCTACAGCTGGAATTGTACCTGGCGATGTATTGAATTTAGCTTCATTCAGTAGGGGATGGGCATGTTTGTCTCCATTTCTAGGAGCAGTTGCTTAATGGAGGTATACAGGATGGGAAGGAGACCTTTGGACTTCAGGCTGGGCCACTCACAGACATTCTGACTTCCTTTGCATTTTCAGGGCTTTTCATAGGAATAGAACCAGATGAAATGAAGTCGTTTCTTTATTCTTTGTTTAGCATGATGTTCTTGAAATTCACCCAAACAGTAGTTTTTTTGTGTTGTTGTATGGAATTCTACTGTATGTATAACCCACTTTTCATTTATCCATTTCCCAGGGATGGACATTAAAATGGTTTCTTACTTTTTGCTTCTATGAAGAATACTTCTTGAACATTAGATTACAAGGATTTATGTAGACATTTTTATTCCTTTTGGAATAGAATTGCTGGTTTATATGATAATTATGATTTTAAGTTCTTAAGAAACTGCCCAGGGGCTGGGAATGTGGCTTAATGGAAGAGCGCTTGCCTAGCAGGCATAGAACCCTGGGTTTGATTCCTCAGTTCCACATAAGCAAAGAAGAGGAGGAAGAGGAGGAGAAGGAATAATAATAATCTGCCTAAATGATTCCAAAATGGCTATAATGGTTTACACTTGCAACACTGAGACATTCAGTCCAGTCACATCAGCACATTTTTTTGTGTTTTCTGTCTTTTCATTGCAGCTGTCCTAATGAGTAGGAAGTGATAGCTCAGTATAGTTTTAATTTTATTTCCCTGGTGACCATTGATCCTTTTTTTTTTGCCAGTCCTGGGCTTGAGCTCAGGGCCTGAGCACTGTCCTTGGACTTTCTCAAGGCTAGAGCTCTACCACTTGAGCCTCAGCACCACTTCCGGCTTTTTTCTATGTATGTGGTACCGAGGAATTGAACCCGGGTCTTCATGCATGCTAGGCAAGCACTTTAACCACTAGGCAAAACTCCCGGCCCCAACCCATTGATCTTTTTTGAGTATCTATATATTCATATGAGCCGTCCATAATCATTTTGATGAAATTTCTATTCAGGTATTTCTCTCATTTTTAATTGGGTTATGTACTTCTTTTTTGTTATTGTTGATTTTGTTTTCATGCTGATACCAGACTTTGAACTCAGGACCTTGCACTCTTTTTTTTTGCCAGTCCTTGGGCTTGAACTCGGGGCCTGAGCACTGTCCTTGGGCTTTCCCAAGGCTAGCACTCTACCACTTGAGCCACAGCACCACTTCCGGCTTTTTCTGTGTATGTGGTACAGAGGAATTGAACCTGGTCTTTGTGGATGCTGGGTAAGCACTCTACCACTAGGTCAAACTCCTGGCCTGAGGACATTACACTCTCACTCAATTTTTTACTCATAGTTGACACTCTACCATTTTCTCTAAGCCCCCAGTCCAGCTTTTTACTGATTAATTGGAGATAGTCTCTTGGACTTTTCTGCTTGTGTCAGCTTCTTTTTGTTTTTGTTTTTGGTAGACCTGGGGCTTGTACTCCGGACCTGAGCACTTAAGCCACAGCACCACTTCCAGCTTAGGAATCGAACCAGGGTCTTTGTGCATGCTAGGCAATCACTCTACCATTAGGCCACGCTCCTGGCCCCCTGGTTCATCTTTGAACCATGAGCCTCTAGATTGATTGCAACTTCCTGAGTAGCTATGAATATGGGTATAAGTCATAGGTGCCTCGCTAAGAGTTCTTTATATATATTTTGGAAGCAAGTCCCTTACCAGAGTCTTTAGCACTTATTTTTTTTGTTACTTTAAGTTGACTTTATAATTAAGGGAATTTTATTTACAGTGAAATTGAGAGGCAGATAGGGAAGTTTCCTGCATATCCCTCATATATGCATAACTATTATCTACCTCCCCTACCAGAATGGTGCATTTGATACAACTCAAACTCAGTGACATATTGTTTTTTTGTTGTTGTTGTTTTGTTTTTTTGTGGGTCATGGAGCTTGAAATCTAGGTCTGGGCGCTGTCCCTGAGCTTTCCTACGCTCAAGGCTACTACCCTACACCTTGGGCCACAGCCCCATTTTCTGTTCTCTAGTGATTAATTGGAGATAAGAGTTTCAAGATCTTTAGTGCTAAGGCTGACTTTAAACCGTGATCCTCAGATCTCAGCCTCCTGAGTAGCTAGGATTACAGGCATGAGCCACCACAGCTGCAGACGTATTGCTGGTTCTTTCAAATATATTTTTGTTGTCTTTAAATAGTTGTACAAAGGAGTTGCCATTCAACAATGTAGTTTATGAAGGCAATGCAGTTGATCAATTTCACCCCTTTCAACATTCTTACATATCTCTCTGAACCTAACCCTTCCCTCATTTTTCTTAATTTTGTAGGATATTCTTTCAATTCTTGACTGCATTAGGTTATTCTACACTAAACTTGTAGAAGGAATTGTAGAAAGAACAATGGACCTTAATTTCATTTGTCATGTCCTAAAGCCAGAGTTCACAGTTGTTTTTTTAAAAAGCAGAGTTAAGGCCAGGAGTTTGGCCTAGTGGTAGAGTGCTTGCCTAGCATGCACAAAGACCGTGGTTCGATTCCTCAGTACCACATACATAGGAAAAAAAGCCGGAATTGGTGCTGAGGCTCAAGTGGTAGAGCTCTAGCCTTGAGAAAGTCCAAGGACAGTGCTCAGGCCCTGAGCTCAAGCCCAAGATCAGCCCCCCAGAAAAAAAAAGCAGAGTTAATTTCCAAGCTCTGATCACATAATTAATAAAAAAACGATCTTATTAAAAAATTAATCTAGGGGCACGGAGTTTGGCCTAATGGTAGAGTGCTTGCCTAGCATGTATAAAGACCCGGGTTCGATTCATGTACATAGAAAAAGCCAGAAGTGGTGCTGAGGCTCAAGTGGTAGAGCTCTAGCCTTGAGAAAAGTCCAAGGACAGTCCTCAGGCCCTGAGCTCAAGCCCAGAACTGGCAATAAAATAAAAGAAAAAAATAAGAAACTAATCTGGTTCTTGATCTCTGGACTAGGGTTTTGTTTTTTATTTTTTCCTGGAAAGTCAATGAGATTTAAGAGAAACTCATTCTTACATATATGGTTATCTTTGTAATCTCAATAAATTGGAAGTTCTTTTATAAGCTGACATTGACAATATTGGGACATTGTCTTCAATATTGGAAGAATTCCCCTGGGTAGACCTTGAGTTCAAGGGCAACAGAATTTCTCCTGGATTTCCCTGTTGCCTTCTCAGTTCTGTGGCTTGGGATCCAAAATTATCAAATATGATACAGAGGGTTTAAGAACACTTTGGTAAAAGGGAATTACATTTCTCTTTCCCATTTTCTTGTCCTTTAGCTTTTCTGAATTCATATCAAGATTTTCTATCACTTATTAGGAAGGACTCAGTTTCAGACAAGAAGGCTACATTCTATATTACATGAGGAGGGCGTGTTTTATATAGAGAATGTGAATCCTCTGTCCTCTGAGTATTTAATTTATGTATATATTGTTAAATTATTTCTATCTCACCTCTGTAAGATTCACTGTAAAATCTTTCTACATTTTTCTTGCATACCTGTGGTCTTGCTCCTGTTTGCACCTTGGGAGATGTAATCCTTAACACTTTTCTCTGTACCACTTGAATATTCATAGGGATAATGTCAGATGACACAGGGCCCATGTCAAAACCATGTATGTGATCAGCATTAAAATATGCCTACCAACTAAATAAGTCTTCTAAGTCCAAGAAAAACACCAGTTTTCTTTCAATTAAGACATAATCCACATATCATAAAATTCACCATTCTCTCATCTGTGTTAGACATTTTATTTAGCTTTATTTATTTACAAATAGTTTTGAATTAAGCTGAAGTTACAGTGACAAGATTCCTGGGAAGGGACAGAAATGGCTTGAGATTTATCTGGCTCTGTAATCATCTGTGAGCAAATTGGTTAACCTCCCTGGGTCTCAGTTTTCCTCCTGTATAAAATGAGATGATAAATGAGATTTGTGCCAACACTGAGACAGGATTCTAGTAGGGATATATGTGTTTACCTTGAAGCAGCACAATAGCTTGGTTCTCCTGTTGAAATTATTTACAGCTTCTATACATTCGTTCCTCCTTTGACCAGATAAATATAGGAAAGTAGCAATGTGGAATGCTGTTTAATTAATTAAAAAAAAAACCACAAAACCAACCTGTATTTTTTCTGGACATGCATGTGTGCTGATTTGAGAGATTTTCTCTTAAATGATGAGACAAAGGCATTATGAAGTCCTAGTCATTCTTTTTTGGAATGATGTCAGCTTGAATTTTCTTCCGAGTAAATTGACTTTCCTCATATATACTAACAATATTTAAAAAATATTGTCCCATTTTTTCATCAGATTGCTTTTTTTTCTCAGCAGCAGTCCTCTGTGCTTTTTCAGTTTTTATTTACACTCAGATTTTATGACCCATTGATATAAGTCCATGCATTCTTCTGAAAGTGCTCAGAACCCAGTTCATCCTGGGTTATACTAAACTACTCTCCTTTTGCCTTTAATTTTTTTCTTATTTTCCTCTTCTGACTAGGCCATATGTTGACTGATTAAATATTTATATCAGAATTAAAATATTCTCTGGAAGATTAAGCTGAAAGTCTCATTATGAACTCTGCTGAGATAAACTCTTACCTGTCATATTTGTTCCAAGGAATTAATTTGTAAACACTGTTGCCATTGACTACCTTTGCCACCTGCTGCTGGTCATAAATAAAAGTACATGCTGGTAAAATGAGGCCCCTTGGCTAGTATTTCCACCCTGGTCGTCTCGGACCTTTGGCCGCCTTGTCTGGAATATCCACAGCAGAACGGGCCAAAGAACAGGTTCTAGGTGTTCTTGGTTAGTGGCTATGATTGAACCAGACAGACAACTCAGTAGAGGCCCCAACACTCTCTGCTTTCTGGGATCATCCTGGAGAACCTAGGCAACTGTTTGTGGATGGGAACTGCCCTGTGTTCATAGAACTGGAGAGGCACTGACATTTAGGATGACAGCTCGGACATTCTGTATGTTGTATCTGTGAAGTGTTAAGTGGTAGTTATTAATGTTAGTAGTGTTTGTGGTGCATGAACCTCTTTGTCAGTCTAGAAGAGCCTATGGACTATGGGTTTTGAGAATATGGCTTGGTATGCTAAACTAACTACAAAGGTGTACAGAGACCAATTATGCTAAGAATAGTTATCAAACTATTTTTAAGTATATGGCAACCTATGTGCTCCTTTACTAGTTAATGTCTTCAAAAGTAAGATTAAATAGCAAGTCTAGAAAGTCACAATTATGGAGGAGTCATGGCTATAAAAGTTATTATGAAATGTCTGCAATACTTCTAATATGATATGAAAAAGTATAGTTGGTATTAATGACAGTTTCTGGTCCTTGCTAATAGTACTAGAGTGTATTACGTATACTCTAAGTTGAAAAGAACCATTTCATTTCAATGGAAGACAAATGATCACAAAGATGGTTTCTTTTCCTCGCAAGTTAACAGGCTTCTAAGAATCAATAGACCTTTGGTCTATGTTAGAACTGTTACTCAGAGCATATATATATATATATATATATATATATATATATATATATATATATATATATATATGAATGGTAGTGAAGTGGCCATATCTAAGTTTGGGCCACCAGTTGACAGTTATTGTACCATTCTAAAGGTGAACAACCATATTTTCAGAGTTACTCATTTAGGTTAGGGTGGAGCTAGGACTCAATCCTTGGCCCTGCAAATTATTTGCTATGTTGTTGTGCCTGAGTTGAGATGAACCTGAGGCTGTTATCTTTTTTTTTTTTTGCCAGTCCTGGGCTTGAGCTCAGGGCCTCAGCACCACTTCCGGCTTTTTTCTATGTATGTGGTACCGAGGAATCGAACCCGGGTCTTCATGCATGCTAGGCAAGCACTTTAACCACTAGGCCAAACTCCCGGCCCATATATCTTATTTCTATACTAATAAGGCATTTCCTGTTGCCCAACTTTACAAAACACTACTCACTGCATCTGGGGGAATAATGAGATCAGCATGTCTTCGTGATCTGCTAGTGGGCGTGTAAATTGCTTCATGTTTTATTGACAACCATGGCTATACACACATTAAGACTTTAAACCTTTTTTCCAATAATTTTACTCCTGGGAGACTATCTTTAGGAAAAGACCACAGTGAAAAGGTGCCATATGCAGAGCTATTCATCTCAAAGTGATACCTCTAAAAATTCAGGTTGTATGTTACTGAGACTTGACAGGGCCTCTGGATCTTGCTTGGTTTTTCCGTTCAAGGCTGGCACTCAACCACTTGAGCCACACCTCCACCTTCTAGAATTCCAAATCTAACTGTGTACAGCAATAAAAAAATGGTTAAGTACATGTATTTATTGCATGGTATATCAGGAAGATATTAAAATATGGCATTTAAGACTATGTAAGTCAACTATTGTAATGAGTGCTTATGAAAAACACCTGCTATTTAGTGGATGATTTAGAACTGTCTACATGGTGTTGATATTTGTAGATTTTAGTAGTTCTGGAAAATTGTTTGGTTTATTAATTGAAAACTTTACTTCCTAACCCTCAGTGTCAGAGATCATTGGCTTTTACTCTTTGCTCTGACCTCACTTACTGTAGCCAAATCATCCTTTTGGAAATATTTGGAGACTATTTAGAATCATGTCTCCCATATAACTGTGGCTAGAATATTTTTTCTAATGCCTCTTAGTGGAGGAAACTGTATTGCCTTTGTTAAATATGGTTTAATGAGGTAGATTCTCGAGATAGTTCCACTTGTAAATGTAACAGTTAGAAATAGCTGATTCTAGTTCAATATTGAACGTGTATTATGCTAATCATTGTTTTTCTTTTTAATTTCTGGTTTCTCCATCAACACAAATCTGAATGTGTTCCATCATTTGAAGATGTTTGGACCTATTCTTCCTCTTTGTAAGGACAAAATTACTTCACTCAGAAGCTTATACTTTCATTTGGACTTGATGAATTGCTTTCTAAAATATAGCCTAATTTCTTTCAGTCAAACGCCCTCAAAGTTCTGAACACTTTTCTGAAAGATTTTTCTCCAAGAAAGTATTTTTACTTTCTTCAGTCTCCAGATTCCTGCTCGTTCCTTAGTCCTGTTTATTAAACCTACTCAGCTGGTTTCTGAGTTCATGCATTTCCTCTCTTCCTCCTCATTCTTCTGCAGTCTTCTAACTGCAGGGAGGCTTTCTTTCATCTCTGCTGCTACAAGAATCAATCGACGCATATATCATGCTTGCCAAAAACCTGTTTTCACAGCTTATTATTAGGATTTGAGTACACTTTTGTGCTATTTGGAAGATTTGGGAGTGAGATATTTGCTAAAGGAACAATTAATATAAGATTTTTGCTGAAATATTTGGTTATAATATTAGGTTAAACTGTGGACACCTTCAATTTGCCTACTTGTTGTAGAGACACCTATTGCAATGTTTATAAATGCTTTTGTTTTAAGTATATGTACATACATATTGTTTTGAAACTTGCCAAAGTGTGTGTGTGTGTGTGTGTGTGTGTGTGTGTGTGTGTGTGTGTGTGTGTGTTTGGTTGATTTTTTTTTTGCCAGTCCTGGGCTTGAGCTCAGGGCCTGAGCACTGTCCTTGGACTTTCTCAAGGCTAGAGCTCTACCACTTGAGCCTCAGCACCACGTCCAGCTTTTTTATATGTATGTGGTACTGAGGAATTGAACCCAGGTCTTCGTG
This sequence comes from Megascapheus bottae, assembly GCF_031878675.1. NCBI lineage: Eukaryota > Metazoa > Chordata > Mammalia > Rodentia > Geomyidae > Megascapheus > Megascapheus bottae. Next base: position 7,260,486 of record NC_143547.1, on the reverse strand, counting down.
CATGCTAGGCAAGCACTCTACCACTAGGCCAAACTCCCGGCTGCCAAAATGTTTTAAAGAAACAAAAAGATGTGTGAGATTTACTTTTTTTTGCCATTCCTCGGGCTTGAACTCAGGGTCTGAGCACTGTCCTTGGACTTTATCAAGGCTAGCACACTATCACTTGAGCCACCACACCACTTCTGGCTTTTTCTATGTATGTGGTACCCAGGAATCGAGCCATGGTCTTCGTGCCTGCTAGGCAAGCACTCTACCACTAGGCCAAACTCCCAGCCCCGAGATTTACTTTTAAATCAGGAGATGAAAGGAGAAAATTTGCAATCATACTGTCTTTTATAATTGCCTATATACCTACCTTTACTAACATTCTTTATTTTTTATCATGTGTATTAAAATAACTGTCCAATATTACTTACTTTCAGCCTGAAATACTGAAATGTTTTTTAATAACTGTGATTATAAAATAATTTCCAATTTGGTTAACCTGAAAATGTTTTTATTTTTACTTGCCTTTGTTTTATTTGAAGGGGTAGTTTGGTGGGTGTGAAATATTTGGTTTACTTTTTTTCCTCTAGTACCTGGTGAATACAGGTAAGCACTGGGTCTCTAAGCTACATTCAGGCTGGCCAGAAATCCCCCTGCCGCAAAGTCAGGAGTACTGGGATTAAAGGTATACTCTTCTTCATCCAGTGTACTTGCTTGACTTCTTTATAAGCACTTTGAATATGTTATCCCATGGCCTTTATTGTTTTTGGTGAGAAGTTGGATTTTTTTTTAATAGGACTAGTTCCATATCCAGCACTGAAAATAATTCTAAGATGAATCACATTTACTAATATGTTTTCTACAAAACATTTTTTTGGTTGGTCCTGGGACTTGAACTCTAGGTCTGCGCATTGTCCCTGGGCTCTTTAGCTCAAGGCTACCGCCTTATCCCTTGAGACACAGGACCACTTCTGGTTTTCTGGTAGTTAATTGGAGATAAGAGTCTCACAGACTTTCATCCCTGGGCTGGCTTTGAACCATTATCCTCAGATCTTAGCCTCCTGAGTAGCTAGGATTACAGGTGTGAGCCACAGCGCCTGGCTCAAAACAAATTTTTGTTTGTTAGTATGAGGGCTTGAATTTGGGGCCTCATGCTCTCACTTTGCTATTTCACTCATGGCTGGCACTCTACCTCTGAGCCACACTTCTATGTCAGATTTTTGTTGATTAATTGGAAATAAGAACCTTTTGAATTTTTCTGCCTGAACTGGCTGCAAACTTCAATACTCAGATCTCAGACCCCAAAGTGGAATTTAACAAATTATAGTTCATCTATATTAATTTATCAAGTTAATTGGAGATAAGTCTCATAGTCTTTAGTGCCCAGGCTGGCTTTGAACCGCAATCCTCAAATCTCAGCCTCCTGAATAGTTAGGATTACAGGCGTGAGCCACTGTGCCCAGCTCACATCATTGCTGTTTGAGAACATTTTTTTGTTTCTTTTTTTTCCAGGCATCTAGTGGAAATTATTACTTCATCCCCTACATCATGACACCATCTGCAGACTATTTTTGCTGTGAAAGTGATGCCCAAAGACGAGCTTCAGAGTATATGCAGCCCAACTGGGATGCCATCCTGAGTCCTCTGTGCATGCCCCTGGTGGACAAGCTCATTAGCCTGCTTAAGGACATCCACATCACCTCATGGTAACTTTTATCAGCTATCAACTGATAGCACCTTGCAAAAATTTCCCTTCATTACAGAGATGACCAGGATTCCCACAGAATGGGGAACACTGGCCAGTCCTTGAAAGAAAGCATCCTAGAATCTCATTGCTCCTATATTATCTCACTAAGCTGAGTCACTGAGGTCAAGCCAAAAGAGAATAGAACCAGTGTTAGGGGCTCATAATTGGACCTGTGTTTGGCTCTGATTCTTTTTGTAACTTTGATATATAAGTTCTCTTCTGACTGTTTTCTCTCTTTAACAACACGGAAGTTACAACAGTGATTTTGTGCATGTGTGTGGATGTGTGTGTTTTGGGGCTTGAACTAGGCCTGGGCACTGTCCCTGAGCTCTTCAGCTCAAGGCTACCACCCTACCCCTGAGTCTGGGCATTGTCCCTGAGCTCTTCAGCTCAAGGCTATCGCCCTACCCTTGAGCCAAGCCCCACTTCCCATTTTCTAGAAATTAATTGGAGATAAGAGTCCCAGGTCCTTTTGTACCCTGGCTAGCTTTGAATCTTGATCCTTAGATCTCAGCCTCCTGAGTAGCTAGGATTACAGGCAGGAGCCACTGTGCCCAGCTGACAGTGATTTTAGTGACATCTTTCAACTCTGAAATTTCAAGTTTCAAGATCATTTCTGAACATGAGTTTATACTCCTTCCATTATTGAGGTTCTTAAAATGTCAGAGCAACATCATTCTGACCTTACGTTCTTTTGCTATGAGAGCTTGCATGCACTGAGTCAAACTACCATTCTGATCTCATGATATCCTGTAACGTGTTCTCTTTAGGTTTACATTAGAGGTGGTATGAAATACTCCAAGGTAGATAGGTTTGAATGTGGGATCTGACTTTGATGATTCCTAGATGAGCGGCCTTAGAAATGTCCTTTGTGCTTCTGTCTCTGATGCCATACGTTCAATATTCTTATTCTGAAAGTTAAAGGCAGAAAAGTTATTCTTAACCAGAAGATCCTGTCATTTTGTTTGCAGTGAATTTAAATAATTTACTGCCTGTAAGTCATAGCACAAGGATTTGTCCTTCTAAAACAAATGAAAATCCAAGGAACTGGCAGAATTGGCTTCTAATGAAATGTCAAGGACCTCATGTTATGCTTTTGCTCAAATCATGGCATCCTGAAGGGTGGAGAGTCACTAGTGAAGTATTAGCATGAGATTCATACTTGTTAACAGTCTTCCTTCCTTCCCTTCCTCCCTCCCTCCCTCCATCCTCCCTCATTTTTCCTCTTCATGGAATGCAGACTTTTTTTTAAGAGACTTTAATGGAAAAGCAAAGACTGGAAAGCTATACCTATGTGACCACATGTCAGTGGTGACTTTTTGGAGCATATTCCAGCTAAACTTGATTCATTCATACTTATATTGTCTTATCACAAAACGTTTTACTAAAGTTTTGGGAAAAAAATTCTCCCGGTACCATATTTTCATATCTCTTTGAATCTGCTGAATGACTTGGGTTTGAGTTTGTTTCTCCATCAGTGAGAGTATGTATCAGGAGAAAAGTAACATTTTTCATTTGGCTTAATTTCTAAGGGGTTCAGACACCTGATGGTGGATTCTACCTCATGGGTGGCAATGGGTATTGAGAGGAATGATGCTTATGTTTAAACACATTTACAATAGGAATGACAGGTAAGATTTTATTCTAAGTGCCTACTGACAGATTTATAAGGTCTATCTTGAGTCCAATGCTAAAAAGTGCTTTGAAGCCATTTCCAAGTTCATATTGATTAGTACCATCTTCCCTGTTTACCAGAGGCAGAAATGGCTGCATGCGTATTGCATATCTGTTGTCCCTAATCCATTATCAAGGGAGTGTTTTATTTATTTAAAAATTTCTCTCTTATTATATTTCCTTGTTTATTAAAATTATTTTTCAGAATTATCCTTGAAAATAAGAATAAAGAGTCACTTTTTACTCATCAGGCTAAACTAGCAACACTTTAATAGCTCTAGTGCCTTTAAAGTCTGCCAAATAGGCAATGGCTGTCACCCAATTTAATGACTCATTCAATTACTGACAAAATTTTAAAACCTAGCAGAATGTGCTAATTTGCTTGTTATTACAATAATAGCATTTGGCAACTAAGGAAATAAAAAAAATGAAAGCACTGTACTGATTTCTTTTTCAGCACCATTTTGGTGGGATAGCATTTTATTCTTCCAATGTCAATTGAGGTCTTGTTATGAGTATTGGATTGGGCTATACTGTATGCATATTTATGTAGCATAGTTTTATAATTATTTAGAATAAGTACTACCTGTTCTTATTTGATCTTGCATATTGTTTTCTTCCTCTAGATATAATTAATTTATTCTATTCCTTTTTTAATGAACAGCTTCATTTTACTCGTTATAGTTAGCTCATTTTAGCTTCTTGATGAGTTAATAGTATTAGCACTTAGCCATGCCCTAACTCTACTTAATATTACTTGAAAAAATCAGCACATGATCTTTGTTTGTTTGTTTTTTGCTAGTCCTGGGCTTGAGCTCAGGGCCTGAGCACTGTCCTTGGTATTTCTCAAGGCTAGAGCTCTACCGCTTGAGCCTCAGCACCACTTCTGGCTTTTTTCCTATGTATGTGGTACTGAGGAATTGAACCCGGGTCTTCGTGCATGCTAGGCAAGCACTCTACCACTAGGCCAAACTCCTGATCTTTGTAAGAGAACATCTATGTTACCAAATTGTATGTCATTTTTAAGGTTAAATCAAGTACCAAATATTAGTGCTGGGTGTGTGATAGGCTATGGTGATATTCCATAATGAATTTAAGCTATTTGAAATATACACAGTATCTAGCTGGCCATATGAAAAATAATTTGTGTATTATTTGTTTAATTATTTCTGGGCCTGGGTTTTGAACTCTGGGCCTGAGCATTGTCCTTGGACTTTCTTTTTTTCCTCTACCACTTGAGCTACAGCACCACTTCCAGCTTTTTCTATGTATGTGGTACCGAGGAATCAAACCCAGGGCTTCATGTATGCTAGGCAAGCACTCTACCCCTAGGCCATGCTCTGGCCCAGTGATAATCCATTTCTAATGTGTAAAGTATATATTGAAGTATGATATCTTCTTGCTTTAAAATGCTAGATGTAGGTTGGATTGGGTAGTAGAAAGTCCAGTATGCCATCTGAATAGTTCAACATTGAAACTATTTAACAAATCAACAAACTGGCTTTTATTTGATATCACTTCCTAGTCCATTTCTGCAGTTTAGAAACAAGAAGTTGAAGTGTCCCCCATTTCTGGTATAGGAAGGTTTAGGTCTGGCCATGATTTCTGCGTATTTGTATAAGTCATTTCAAAGAGAACCATGTTTTCTTGAGCACTAAAGAATATTCATGCATGCATAAATATAACTTTATATTTGTACATGACTAGAGATGTTTGTGTTTTCAGTGTTTATTACAAAGAAACCTTATTAAATGACATCCGGAGAGCCAGAGAAAAATACCAAGGTGATGAACTGGCAAAGGAACTGGCTCGGATTAAACTAAGAATGGATAACATTGAGGTTCTGACGTCAGACATCATTATTAACTTACTCCTGTCTTACCGTGATATCCAGGTATGAAATCTTCCTACTTGAGGCTGGTATAGTTCTCCTTGGTATAAGGAACTCTTCATATGAAGTAATTATTGTTGTTGTTGTTGCTATCTTTAAGTAGTTGTTGTACAAAGAAGTTTCAATTCAACATGCCAATTGAAAAGTATAAATGCATCTTGATCAACGGAATCCTTTCCATCATTTTCTTCTTACATGAGATGTGTTGTGAGGAAAAGATTTTATTTATTTTATTTTGTATGTGCCCACTCGAACTCGGGGTGATTGTCACATTTCAGTATCCTAAGTAGCTTGGATTATAGATGTGAGCCACTGGAACTGGGTATGGTAGGTGTTTTATATAAATAGGTGTGTAGTTTGGTCATAGACAATCTTTAGGAAGTTTTGGTAAGATTTTGTCATAGTAGGAACAGATGTGAGCATTCCAAGTGAGATTACATATAAAGGACTGGTAAGAATAAGGGACTAATAATGTAACTAGTATATAAACACTTTATGTTAGGCCTTGCTCCAAGCTTTTGGTTTTTTTGTGGTTGGTTGTGGGGCTTGAATTTAGGGCACCTTTGTACTCAAGGCTAGAGCTCTACTACTTGCACTGCAGCACCTCTTCCAACGTTTGAGTGGTTTATTGGAGATCTTCTCATAGGGACTTTTTTGCCCTCTGGCTTAGAACTGCAATTCTCAGATCTCAGCCTCCCAAGTAGTGAGGATCATAGGCGTGAGCCATCAACACCTGGCTTTTGCAACTCTTACTTCATTTAGTCCTCTTGCCAACTTGAGAGTGTAGGAGTACTCTGATTATCTTCATTTTACATAAGGAAATCTAGGCATAGAGAAATTAAGTTACTTGCCCAAATCAGAGTGAATTGATGAAGTCCTGATTGAGGCTGTGGCTAACTGGCTACTTCCTTTAGGCCTTTGTCGCTTCCTTCTCTTTTTACCACCATTCATCAATGACAGAATAAGAGTAGCAGATAGAAGCCTAAGACAAAGGAATGCAGATGTTTATTCTAAGGTTCAAAAGCGACTGGAAAATTCTTGAGATAGGGCTGTAGGATATGTTACCATGAACAACACTGAACATGTATATATACATTTATTTGTTTATCTGAATCAGGGAAGGGAAAGGGAAAAACAAGTTGATGAGACAAAGGGCAAAGGGTAAACCAGTGTAACAGCGCTATTCACAAGACAATATGTTGGAAATGAACTTTTACAATTTGGGAGAAGGGAAAGTGGGAGGAAAACATGGGAAAGTGTGACAGTGTTCAAGAAGTAATATACTGAGGGGCATCTGGGTTGGTTCCATATCTTCACTGTGGTAAATAGTGCTGCAGTGAACATTGTTGTGCTAGTGGATTTAGTATGTCCTTGTTTCTGGACATTTGGGTAAATGCCAAGGAGTGGAATTGCTGGGTCATAGGGGAGCTCTATGGTTAGTCTTTTGAGGAATCACCATACTGCTTTCCATAATGGTTGAATGAGTTTACACTCCCACCAGACCACACTCCTAAGCCAGACCCAAAGGAACATAGGTTCAATGGTTTCCCTCATTTGTAATAATTAGTACACATCTAGGACTCTCCTAGCAGAGGATTACAATAGCTCAAAACCTAGGTACATAAGGTCATATAGGATGAAACTAAATGAAAGGATCTCTGAGATATGGAAACAGGAGGTTTATCTTGTGTGATTGTTGTTCTTAATGTACTATGTTATTTCTCTGCTCTTTTTCTTTGCCCTTTGGTTAATCTCATATTGTTACTGTATCTGACTTTTTTACCTGGTATATTGTATATATGTTTATTTCAAATAGGAAAGGGAAGGGGGAAAACAAGATGATGGGGAGGGGATGGCAAGAGGGAAATGGGGAAAAAACATGAGAAAGGGTATCCATGTATGAGAAGTAATGCACCTACTACCTGGCGAAAGTAACTGTAACCCCTCTATACATTATCCCAACAATAAAATAAAAAAATCTAATGTACTCACTACCTTACAAAATGTAACTGTTACCCCTCTTTACATCGCCCTGGTAATAAAATTTTAAAAAATCCCACTTGGGGGCCAGGAGTTTGGCCTAGTGGTAGAGTGCTTGCCTAGCATGCACGAAGACCCGGGTTTGATTCCTTGGTACCACATACATAGAAAAAAGCCGGAAATGGTGCTGAGGCTCAAGTGGTAGAGCTCTAGCCTTGAGAAAATCCAAGGACAGTGTTCAGGCCCTGAGCTCAAGCCCAGACTGGCCAAAAAATTTTTTTAAAAAGAATCCCATTGTGCATAGGTGCCACAATTTTTTGGATCCACTAATCTATTGTAGGGCATCTGAGCTGGTTCCATAACTTGACTATTGTGATTAGTGCAGCAATGAATGTGGATGTCCAAGTGTCTTTAGGACATCCTGGCTTATAATATTCTGGGTAGATGTCCAAGAATAATACTGGCAATTCTAAACCCTGCTAAGAATGTTAACTGGTGGCATAGCTTAAAAGGATTTAGCAAAGATACACATTGTGGCTGTTTTACTCTGGGTAACTTTGTAGCATTTGGAGCAATGGTTCTCAACGTGAAGTTTTTGGTTGTATTTGGAGACACTTTGGTTGTCAAAACTGTGTGTAGCCCAGCACCGGTAGCTCACACCTGTAACGCGTGCTACTTACAAGGCTGAGGATTTAGGATTATAGTTTGAAGCTAGCTTGTACAAGAAAGGCCATCAGAGTCTTATGTCCAATTCACTGCCTACATTCCAGAAATGGAGCTGTGGCTCAAATGGTAGGATACTAACTTGGAGTGAAAAAATTATGGGACAGCACCCATGGCCTGAGTTCAAGCACCATTACAACACAAAAAAGGCTTATCTTTCAATTGGGAGGTCATCATATTTATAGCTATTTTCACAAACTGGTGAGAGCAGTTTCTTCTCTTTCTCACTCTGAAATTTTGTGCCAACAGGACTATGATGCGATGGTCAAGCTGGTAGAAACACTGGAGATGTTACCTACATGTGATTTGGCTGATCTGCATAATATTAAGTTCCACTATGCATTTGCACTGAATAGGTAAGAATGATTATGTATAGGGTTTTGAAACATACCATCTGTTGAATTCTGCCTTCTTATGCTAAGAATTAATTAACTGTGAGCCAGGTCATATGCTAAATATCATGTTTATGAAGGTGGGTAAGGAACAGTGTGTCCTTCAGGACTTACTAGAACATATATTCTAGCTGTGAGATCAAACACATAAAGGTTTTTAATGTTTTTATTAGCATAAGTTGTACAAAGAGATTTTCTTTTGGCATGTCCATATATCTTGATCAGACTCACTCTGTCTTTATTTACAGAGATAGTGTATTTAAGTATTGTTCACACTGTAGCATCCTCTTCCTTCAATTCAATCTCCTGAAATGCAAATAGTTCCACAATGTTCTATGTATATGTAGACATGATATCATCAGACACGTAAATGAATTCTAATGGCTCAGGAAAATTATTGGTTTCATGAAGATCTGTCCAAAGTGATACAGAAGTATAGCAGGGAAGAAGTTATTCTGCTGAGGGTTTTAGAGGGATTCAGAGTATTAGTAAGAATTGCATCATGAATGGGAGAAGTTAAGATGGGAAGATAGTGTGAGAATGTACCTTTGTGTCCAGTACATTCAGGGAACATTCTGTGCAACTAGAACATAAAATCCAGGTGAAGCAAATCCAGTCAAAGAGGCTAAGCATGGAGAAATTAGGAACATGTCTTAAAAGAATTTGGTGCAAAGAATCCTTGTATAAACTAGGAATTGATAGTTTCTTCTAGATTTTGGGGAATTAATTTAAGCAATAAGATCTGCATTGTCTGATCAGGAAAGATCAATGACTTTATATACATAATCTGAGTTTGGGAATTCAAAGTGAAGCTTGGAGATTCCTGCCTGGAGACCTCAAGCCAAAAGTTTAAAGTGGTAACAGTATTATTATTTAAGGTGCTATTACAACCTATAACAGGCTAAGTATCATGATAGTGCTCCAAGAATTGTTTGGGCCCTTAGCATCTAATCACTTTGTCGCTTTTTTTGTCCACTAGAATATTGACCTCATCTTCACAATTGAGGCTAAGTCACTGCCAGTCTGTGTCTCAGCATATGAAACTCAGGGTCAAGGGTAGAGAGGAAGAAGAGGAAGCCTAGGGAACATGATTTTCTTTAAAGCAAGTTACTACTTGCCTTCAGTATTGTATTCATGGGAAACATACATGCTATTGTGTGTATCAGTGGTTCATTTTCATTGCTGTTGTATATTCTAGTATATGGAAATGCCACAATTCACCCATTCATTTTACTGATGTTGAACATTACCATTGTTTCCAGTTTGCAGATAAGAATAATTCTTCTATGAACATTGTTGTGCATATATGCTCACACATGTTTTGTACATATATGCTTATACATTTCTGTTGGATGTGTAATATATATGTACGAAGGAGACATTAGTAATCAGTGATAGGATTTTGATTCATTTTGGGGACATGGCTTCATAGTCTCTGTGAAAATGTATGTGGTCTTCCCTAATTGCCTTTCCACTCAGCTTTGTAAGGTGGGGCACATTTTCAAGAAGAAAGGCCAAACAAATATTATAACTTTGTCCCAGACTGCCCAAAAGCTGGGCTGGAGGCATGGATCAAATGGTAGAAACACCAGTCAAGCAAGCAAGCTAAGAAAGAGTACAAGGTACTGAAATCAAGTACCGGAATTGGCAAAAAAAAAAAAACCAAAACCAAAACATTGACATGTTAAAGTACATGCTGGGTGGTACAAATTTGCTTATAGTCATGTCTCTATTTTTCACAGAAAGAATAGAGGTAAATGTTGTTAAACAGAATGAAAAAAATTGATCCCTGTCCATTCAAAGAAATACAAGTCAAACAGGGCTTAAAATGGAAAACTGGTATTTAAGAGGAATGGATGTGGCAGAATGAGGAGCTCCTGAGAGAGATACATTATTTCAAGTTTGGAAACAAAATTGGCAGGGTTGTATAGCAGAGTCACCTTTCCCTTTGTCATATGTCTCCTATTAGATAATATCTCTGTAGATTAGGTCAAACAGGGTCCTCAATGCTGAAGGCCTCATTTTTTCCAACAAGAGGATTTCTATATAATTGCTTTATGTATATATGCAGTGCAGTGTTGAATTTCACACTTTTGCCTTAGGTTCAACTTAGCCAGCTGTCAGCATGATTTCAATAAGACTTGGCTGTCTGTATGTACAGGTTTGATTAATCTTGCAGCATAACCTTATACCTGTAAGGGGAAAATACTGATAGGCAAAAATGAGTTTTCTTGCATGAGAGTTGACTTTTAACTCTTAGGAAGTGGAGCAAATCCAGGCTATAAATTAGTTACTAAAGGTTGGCAGAAACGAATGATGTTTTACCCTGAAATAGTAAAGTTCCCTGTCAGTGGGAAAACCAGTTTTAGCCAGCTGATTTTTCCTGGTATCTTTTACCTCACTGAATTCAGAGCTACTCCAAGTTTCCACTGAGCACTTTTAACTGCTTGTCTCTCAATGGCATAGAACTTTCATGTGCATTTTTAAAATTTGCTGTTGCTTTTATAGATGAAACTATTATGTGTCCGAATACAGGCAGACTATTCTGACCAAAGGATGCAGCCAACAGGCAGAAAGATGGCTGTTTTGGTCAGTATTCTCATTTTCATAATTTTATGTGAGAATGACAATTTAAAGGAGGAATGGTGCATTTTGGTGCATAGTTGCAGAGACTTTAGTACATAGTCCTTGGCTCCTTTGCTTCTGGGGAGGCAGAATATCATGGTTATGATCATGTGGTAAAACAAAGCAGCTCACCTGGTGGCAGGCAGGCACAAGGCAGAGGGAGAGAAAGGTCCAATGAACAAAACATGTTTTTCCTGTTCATGCCCACAATGATCTACTCCTACCAACTAGACTTTTTACCTCTTAGGTTTCTCTACCTCCCAATAATTTGACATCATGTTACGAATCCATCAAGTGATTGATTGTCACAGCACTCAGAGTCTGGTCATTTTTCCCAAAGCCCATCAGCTAGTAACCAAGCCCCAAGTACATGAGGCTGTGGGGACAGTCCCATTGTCAATTGATAATAGTTAGTCCCACAACAGTTCATACCCTTTTTTTTCAAATGTAAGATCTCACATATTTATTATTCAGAGTGCCCATTCTTAACCAAAGAAAAATCCGCTTTAAACTATCAGTCCAAGCAGTAGCGACATTAGAGCTTAATTCGTTCATGGTGGAGCATAAATATGTGGGCAGCTGGTGCAATTCCTCACTGGCCCAGCTTGGTTCTCCTCCAGTGTCTCCTCTTGGAGTTGTACCTGATTTTGTTACCAGTTTTCATCCGAATCCACTGGGGAATGGGGCGATTTTGCTTTTGTTTCTTGGCCAGAAATCGCTTGATTCTGAAAGTCTTGTGAGAAGACATGGTGAGAAGCCCAAGCCGGCGCTGTAACCACGATGGCAAACAAAAGCTGAAGAGCAGTTCATACCTTTTTAAAGGCAAAATGCATTCAATCTGTCTCCAAGAGTCCCCCATATTCTTAACAGTTCTGGCTTTGCTTCGGTATTTTATGCATTAAATCATTGCCCTAAAATACATTTTATAGCAAAGGGCCAGATATGCATTGTTTTTCTGGGAAATGAGTGATTTTTGTTATGTACTGAACAGCAGCACTGACAATAATACATTTTAAAAAAACAGAATATTTACTTCTTTTGTCTATCTTCATCCCTTATTCACTGGCCTTGTCGAGCCTACAATATCATCTTTTATGTCTCCTCTCTTTGTTTCTCTCCTTTTGTTCTTTCTTTACCAGCTTATTCATGTCTTGTCTGTAGAAAAGAAAAGATGTCATGAAGGGTGACTTAAGTTAGCAGGTAACTTAAGAAATTATTCCACACCATTATCCCACACCACACACGCACACACACACATGAATAAGCAACATGCACACACATTTGAACTTCCATAGCCAAGCAAATTTGTTCTCTAAACTAATTGTACTGCAATAATTTGCATTTCAAAATATTATGGTGTCATCAAGGACTTACGATTATTTCTCTGGAATTGTTTTAAAAGCCAACTTGCAAGGCACATGGAAGATTAATATCATGCCAGTGAGTTTTGCAGGCACACAGATCTGAGTTTGAATTTTAGCACCTATACTTAAGTATGTGTGTTGTGAACATGGGCAACCTTCATAACCTCACAAAAAGATTATCTTATCTATCATGAATAACAACTACCAAGTGTTAAGTACAGGTGGAGTACCTTTTGTAGGAAATGTCTAGATCAGAAGCGTTTCAAATTTAGAAATTTTTGGATTTTGAAATGTATTCACTTTACTAGTTGAGTACCCCCATAAGGAAATCTGAAGTTCAAAATGCCCCAATATGACATTCAGGAAGCTTTAGAGCCAGGTGCCAATGTCTCATACCTGTAATCCTAATTACTCAGAGGGCTGAGATCTGAAGATTGCTGTTTGAAATGAGCCTGGGTAAAAAGATCCATGAGATTTCATCTCCAATTAACCAACAAAATGTTGGCATGAGTCAAGTGGTAGGACACCAACCATGAGCAAGCCAGTCAAGTGAGAGCACGAGATCCTGAGTTCGAATCCCTGTATTTATGCCCATCGGCATGCATGCATGTGCACAGGATTTAGAAGTTGGAGCATTTCAATTTTGAGATTTGGGGATTAGAAATGCTCCATCTCTATTACCTGGAATACCCTTCAGATGTTTGGAGAGGTGGTAATATTAATGGGTAATTATCAGTTTGGAGGGATAACTTTTGATCATCTCCAAATATTCAAACTCCTAATAAAATATAGAGATTAACATCAGACAAGTTATTTATCATAATACAGCTTTGACTCTGAAAAAAATTCATGAAGAGAAGTTCGTATGTTACTGACATAAAATGAGGGCCTCACTTTAGGCCCAGGCCAATGTGGCCTGTGGTCTTTCTATAGGGCTGAAGATGACAAGTACATGCCTACAAACTTTGTCATACCTGGGCTAGCCACAAACCATAATCCCCCAAACTCCACTTTCTAAGAAACTAAAATTAAGGGATTGTGCCTCTGTATCCACTTCTTTCCCTCTATTAGCATATATAAACTATGCAGATTAATTTCTTATTGTAAAGTTTCCATACTTGTATATAATATATTTTAGTCAACATCTCTACCTGTTACTGTTCTCTCTCTCATAAAAACTTTTATTAGCACCAATTAGTTGTACAAGCAAGTTTCATTTTTAACATGTCTATTTACACATACAATGTATCTTGATCTTCTGTCATTCTGTCTCCCCTCCCCCGTGCCGCACCAGATTCAACAAACTTCACTTTCTGTTTTTACCCATGTACACAGTTATTTTGTACTTTGATCATATTTATCCCCCTTTGATCTCTCTTTCAACCACCTTCCTCCTACTGGCCCTTATCACCTACAAAGTGTCATTTTGCACCAATGTCATTCATCTTTTTAAGTCTGTATAGATTCTGAATAAGAGAAAGAACATGAGATACTTGTCTTTTTCAGTCTGCCTTATTTAACTTAACATGAACTCAGGTCTTTGTACATGCTAGGTAAGCACTTTATCACTAGGCCAAACTCCCTGCCCGAGACTTATTAGTTTTGTTGGGGCTTGAACTTAGGGCCTGCACTCTCACTTGGCTTTTTTGCTCAAGCTTCGTGCTTCCTAGTCCAGTATTCTGAAGTTTTTCTAAGGGGGAGTTGGCAGTGCTGGGTTCTGTAAACGTAGTCTCTTGCTTGTTGTACATAGGCTCTTTACTATATCCCAGCCCCTTTTGCCTTAGTTATTTTTCAGATAGGGTCTTATCTCCCACCCCTCCTCCTCCCAGGCCAGCCTTGGACTACAATAGTATATACATACTGCAGCATGGCTGTGATCACAAGTGTGTACCACTCTGCCAGCTACACAGGAATAGTGTATTATTCATTGAGATGGAGTTTTGCTAACTTTTGGGGGGCTACTTGAAGGTATAGTCTCCTGATCTCTGCCTTCTGAGTAGTGCTATAGCCATGAATCCACCATTTTCAGCTAGTGTTCTGTTTTTATTCCTGGATAAACATCGATTACATATTTATTTTATATTTTTATTATAAAAATTGGAAAAATTCTAGAACAACCATTTCTTTGAACTCTGTTTTCTGATTATATCATTACTTCTTTTGTTAGTGTGATCTGTGTCATTCAGGCAATTTTTCATGCAGTTATACATCAATAAAATAAGTCCTAATGTAGAGCTTTTAAACTACTAGATCATATGGAAGATACTCTGATAATTCCTTTTTGTTTAGTACTCAGAATTTGGTGATTGTACCTTATCAGCATTATATAATTCTGCTGAGTTTTCCATTCATTTAGCATCCATTTATTGAACATCTAATGTGTGCCAGATCCAGTTTTATGTACTAGGGTACAGCAAAAAATAGACCAACAACCACAAGAAAAATCTACCTTTTTGGAAATAATATGCTAAAGTGTGGAGAGCCAATGAACATAAGTAAAATTTTGAAGCCAGGTTAAGATACCGCCAGTAAATAAGAGGTTGCATTTTTCCATTGAGTGCTCAGAGATGATCTCAATAGAAGTTGATATGGAAGAAAAGGTCAGAAAGTGATGAGGGAATATGCTATGTAAATATATAGTAGATAAATATGGGAGTAGAGGGATAAACACATGTAACACTAAGGAGGTTCATGCAACTGGAACAAAGTAGGTAATAGGCAAATGCATGGTAAGAGATGAAAGCACAGATCTTGCAAAGCCTGATAGTTTGAAATGCAATTATGGTATTCAATATACACTACGTACGAAATGAACGATGCAAGTTGTGGGTAAAGACTGGAGGGGTGGCCAGGAGTTTGGCCTAGTGGTAGAGTTTTTTTCCTAGCATGCACGAAGATCAGGTTCAATTCCGTGGTACCACATACATAGAAAAAAGCTGGAAGTGGTGCTGAGGCACAAGTGGTGGAGCTCTAGCCTTGAGAAAATCCAAGGACAGTCCTCAGGCCCTGAGCTCAAGCCCAGGACTGGCAAAAACAAAACAAAACAAAAACAAACAAACAGGACTGGAGGGGTAACTGGGAGGAAGGCAAAGGGAAGAGAAACATATGTATTACCTGACTTGTGGAATAGTAACCTTTCTGTACAACACATTAATAATAACAATAGTTATATTTGAAGTTTTAAAAATTGGGTTTGTTCTAAAGGAACCCAGGGAGAATTTGGAGTAGAGGACTAACCTAATCTGATTGACAGAGTAGTAAGAAGATACGAGTTAAGAATAGACTGTAAAGAGGTAAAAGGCAGGAAATGACAGTGACTTGGGGACAAGGTAGCGATTATGGGAAGTCATGAGGGTTGAACCAACTTCAGAGATGGCATGAAAGAAGACCAGGAGGTGGGTACTTGAAAGGGATGGGGTAGGGTCTAGGGGAAAAGGGTAGACAAATGAAGAGGAGAAGAGCAGGAAAGTGTAGTCAATAATTCAATGCATAGCCTACAAAATTAATAAGAGTGAGAGAAGTAGGTAGGGGAAGGCTGGGTGACAACACTGAAAGGGGTGACAGCAATCGAGATGCATTGTGTTCATAAACTGTACTATGAAATGGCAACTCCTTTGTACAACTATTTAAAGATAATACATAAAAGAATTAAAAGAAGAGCATCTACTAATGGAATACAGGTTTTTTTTGGGGGGGGGGGAATAAGCACAATTGTAAAGTTTTTGGCCCGAAATACCAGGAAGACTAGACAGGTCAAAAGTGAAGGAAAGCTGTGAAAACAGTTTTGATAGGATGATCAAACTTGACTTTGGACACGTTCATTTTGAAGTACTTGACATGCAAGAGAGATGCAGAGAAAGTAGTTGGATAAGTAAGTCTGAAGTTAAGGAGAGAGACAAGGATCAGAGATAGAAATTTAGGGGTCACAAAAATAGAGATAATTTAAAGTATTGTGATGGTGCATGATATTACCAAGGGATCAGTTATTATTAAATAGAAAGGTCTAAGAGTGTGTCCATTGCTGCTCCAAAGTTAAAAAGTGCAGAGATTCGTAGAAATCCCCAAATATAGCAAGAAAATAAGACAAATGTAGTGTTCTGAAAGTCAAATGAAGATAACCCAAAGAAAAAGGAGTACAAAGTTGTTATGTGTGCCTATAGGTCAGATGCAGGATTAAGAATTGTCTAGTGATTTTAGCAATGATTCAGATTTACTCAATCAGATTATGAAAGATAAGTAGCATGAGTGTCTGAGTCCTATCTCTAGAGACTCATGTTTAATTAGTCTTGGGGTGCTCCGGGTCCCTATGTGATTCGAATATGCAGTCAAAGCTCAGATTTGCTGTCATCATTTCTTTCTCTTCAGTGTTAAATGGCCTTATTGATAAAACAGATGTTGCTGACTGAATAAACACAAGAGTTTTTACGTATAGGCTTAGGATCTGAAAATGATGAGCAGACCTAAAGGCTGATTATTAACCACTAAAAGGATTAGCTGTTTAGCACCTGTCTTTTTTTTAAGATATTTTTTTATTGTAATTAGTGAAAGGGTTACATGATATTTGCCAGCTAGAAGGTGCATTAATTCACATACATTGATACCCTTTCACATGTCTTGGTTAGCACCTGTCTTAAAGTGGCTTTTAAGCTGAAAGTCTCTTTGCTTTTCTTTTTTTTCAGGTATTTGATTTTTACCTCATTTTACAAATACCCAAAAGACCTTTTTTTTGAGTAACAAGTCTCAAGCTAAATAAAAAACTTTAAAGGAAATCTCTTTTTACATTTTTATTAGTATCAAGTATTTCTAAAAGGGGATTTCATTTTGATATTGTCCATGCATGTATAAAATGTTCCTTGATCTGATTCCCCTCTTCTGTTACTCTCACTTTTTTCCAAGCCAGTCTCAGTAAACTTCATTATTCTGTATTTTGACTATATTCACTCTCATTCACATTTTTTTCTTGACAGTACTGGGGTTTGAACTCAGGGCCTCATGTCTGCCAGTCTGGCACTCTTATCCTGAGCCACACTTCCAGCCCTTAAAGGAAATTTTGATGGTCCATAGAATAGAGACTGGAAAGGGCACAACTTGAACTCACAATAATTAAACATTTAAGTGAGTTAAGTACATTCTTTGCAGAATTACTTCAAAAGTTGACTAATAACAGATGTAGAAAATTTGTACCTCATTAAAGTTTTGATATTTTTTGTATTTTTACCACAGATATTAGAAATCATTTGAATGTTTTATTAAGTTTTACTTTGGTTGATATCTGTTAGCTTTTAAAAAGTTATAATGAAGCCAGGTACCTGTGGTTCATGTCTGTAATCCTAGCTACTCAGGAGGCTGAGATCTGAGGATCAGAGTTCAAAGCCACCCTGGACAGGAAAAGTGAGATCTTATTGCTGACTAACTGTAGAAAAAAGCCAGGAATGGAGCTGTGGCTCAAGTGGTATAGCATTAGCCGTGAGCAAAAAAGTTCATATTCAAGCCCCAGGATCAGCAAACACAAAAAAGAAAAATTAAAGTATGTCATTTGTAGGCTGTGCAAAAAGATAACATGATTTTCAGGCTGGTTAGGTTCTAGATGACCAAGAGAAAAGATCAGCTATATCCAAGCAGTACCCTTAGTACAATCAGTGCTAAAAAATGAACGACACAAAAGTAAAACAGGCTCTCTTGTGGGAGGAAGAGTATCTGGGATAGCTAATGAAGAAAGTGAGTAAAGACAGATATGGCTGAAGTGGTTTGTTTGTATCTATAAAAATAAAGCAGTGAAAGTTTTCAATTCTAAGAAACATGATGTGGAACTAGATTGCAACTATAAAAATTGAACAAGGAAAACTATTGAATTTATTTGGAGAAGGGGGAAAAAGGGGAAGGAAGTGTGATAGAAGGGATGAGGTTGATTGGAGCATATTGTAACAGTGAATCCCCCTCTATAATCAATGCAAGTTAATTTTTAATAGAGAAAGGGAGAGTAGGGCAATGGAGAAGGGATGAGATTGATTGGGATGATACACTGTATGTGTGGATGGAAATGTCACAATGAGATATTCTTTGTACTATTCATGAACCAAAGTAGAAAATGGAAAAGGCTAAAGTCAAAATACAGGGTTAAAATTATTGCAAGCTTCTAGAAGGATGCCAAGTGTCTAGATTAGCACTTCTCAGCTAGAACCGACCTCCAACAAGACAATGTAGCTCTAATGCCCTATGGTATTCATTGTGTAAAATGAACAAATTTCTCTTTTGTGTAGAATGGAGCTAGTCATGTGGCATCTTTGGAAGAATTAATAGTCATTCAAACAATCAAATGAATTTTCTTAAGGTTCAATTCTATTGTGGAACCCTGATTGAGAACTTCTGTTTTAGGTATTGCTTTGTCTTCTTGAATGATTTGTAGATTTTTGAAGTACATGTCTTCAAGAAAGAAAGTATATGAAGTTATATGGTGTCATTACCCAGAAATTAAAATGGATAATTTCCTCATTTAGTTTTTAGCCCATATGTACAGGACCACTTTGTAAGCAACCTAGCAGGATATTTCTGAGTATTTTAATGTATATCCTTCTAGATTTTTATCTGTGTACATACATGTATGTGTTATCAGTATTTATTTCACATTATAGGATCCTATTTACTCAGTTCAGCCGTCCTTTTTCCATATAATGTTATGAATATTGTTCTATATAATTTCATATGTGTCTCCTTTCTAAGGGCTGCGTTGTATAGTCTGATTGTTACAACATATATGTTGATTTTTTCTGTTAATGGACATTTGTGTTATATCTAGTTCCTTACTTTTTTTGGCAGTCCTGGGGCTTGAACTCAGGGCCTGAGCACTGTCCTTGGGGGCAAAAAGATAGCAAAACCTTATTTCAACCAACAGGGCAGACGTGGTGATGTGCTCCCTATGTTTCCAGCTGTGTGGGAGGATGCGTAGGAAGTTTATGATCTGAGACTAGCTCTGGACAAAAACAGACGCTATCCAGACAAACACAACTAAAATCTGTGTGTGTGTGTGTGTGTGTGTGTGTGTGTGTGTGTGTGTGTGTCCCAAGTAGTTAAAGCACTTGCCTAACAAGTGCCAGGTCCAATTCAAAAAAACAATTCAATTTTACACATTCTAGAATACAATTGTTGAGTCAGGATGGTGCCTATTCAATTTTTTTGTTTTATCATGTAAATTTTCAAATATATTTAAAAGTAAAAAAATAGTGTAATTGTAAGTTTCTTTGTAACAGGGATTAATAGAACACAGAGATATAAGAAGCTATTATAAAATTGGTCATTATGGAGGCTGAAAAGTCCCATGAGCACAAGTTGGAGACCCAGGCCAGCCAATGTACACTTCAGCCTGAATCCAAAGGCCTGAGAACTTGCAGAGGACATTGGTTTGAGTACTGGAATCTGAAAGTCTGGTACCAGGAGCTTTAGTGTCTGAGGGTAGGGACAGGAGAAGATACATGTCTCACCTCAAGGAGAGAGGAGGAGGAAGAGATGGGGAAGAGAAGGGAGGGGGATAAAGAAGAGGAAAGGGAAAAGGGGGATCAGGGAAGGGAGAGAGAAAGAAGAAAGAGTAGAGAAATACAGCCTTTGGGTCTCAGTGAGTTAGATGGTCCCAGCATATAATGGCAGAATAATGCTCTTAGTCTAATGAACCAATGTGCCTTTCTTAGATGTATCCAGAAAAAATATTTAACAACTATCTGGACATCCATTAGCCTAGTCAAGTTGACACATACCATTAACTACTGCTATAATGAACTCCACATACTCATATTCACTTGGATAATTATCACTTCATGTCATTGTTTCCCTATTGCTTTATCTCCTCATACTCCAGCAATAGCTTTATTATGAGTCATAGATATTTCAGTATGTATCTCTATAAGTTAAAAGAACTTTTATAAAGCTATGGTATCTAAAAATTAATCATAGTTTCTCAATGTCAGTGTTTATATTTTCTCTTTTTTCACTTATTTTGCTTTTTTCCCCTTTATTTTTTATATGAGTTTGACAATTAACTCATAATCAAGACAGTATATAAATGGCCTTTGGTTATGATTTTCAAGTTTTTTGTTAAATCACTATCCCTTTCTCATCTTATTTATAATTTTATGATGTATCATCTGTTCAAGATAAAATGAAGCAGGCAGTGAGAACACGTACATGAGATTTACTCGCAGAAATCTTACATACTTGGTACATTTGAAAAGGAAAAAGGAAATCTTATTTGGAAATGTTTCCTGGTACAGTACAGTCTGGTGCCTAGTATTTGAGCAGAATAAATATATCTGTATATTCCTTGGTCTTGATTCAGATACTCATGCCATGTATCTTTCAGGAGAAACACTGAAGGCGACAGGGAGAAGGCTCTTGAGGTCATGCTCCAGGTTGTACAGAGCTGTGACCACCCAGCCCCTGACATGTTCTGCCTGTGTGGGAGGATCTACAAGGATATCTTCCTGGATTCTGACTACGAAGATTATGAAAGCCGAGACAGTGCTATTGCATGGTAAATAACAAATGCAGCAAAGAACAGAATCATATAGACTGAGTGCCCAGGAGTTTTCAGATCCCCCTTTCTGAGAGAAGACAATGTAAAACAGGGTTTGCTGCTAGCTACCCCTTCAAGAACCTTGTCTCCTACTGTTAGGGCATTATCTTTCCAGTGAGTTGCTCCTTCCTTCCTTCCTTCCTTCCTTCCTTCCTTCCTTCCTTCCTTCCTTCCTTCCTTCCTTCCTTCCTTATGTCTTTATTGAAGGTTTTCATTATGCCAGAGAATTTTCTAGCTGGAGATAGGAGTCACACTTAACAGACCCCATGCAATGCTGGTGAGGAAAAATCAAACAAGCTTGCCTAGCATGCACGAAGCCCTGCATTTGATTCCTTGGTACCATATACATAGAAAAGCCAGAAGTGGCTCAAGTGGTAGAGTGCTAGAGATAATGAACGGGTCATGTGACAGTTTGATCAATAGCATGGGTTCTTAATCCTAAGCCCCATAAGAAGCCTCCTGGCTCCAACATTCACACTCTGTCTACCAGGAAAGAAAGCTGTTCTGAGATTTGAGGCATATCACCAGTCAACACCAACTTCCAAATGTATATGAGGCCATTTTAGATCTTCTAAGCTCTGCCTACTCCTCTGGCTGATAGTGGCGTTAGGAGCAAGCTTTGGCAAAGCCAGCAGAGGAACTGCCTGGAAATTCCACACAATCATGAGAAACTATGGTCATTGACTTTTAAGGCTGTTAGGCAGCAAGCCATAGCTCAAACACTTTTCTTGTTTTTTCAAATGTTAAGTTTTCACATATTTGTTACAGTGCCTATTCTTAAAGTAACCAAAGAAAAATCAGTTTAAAATGCCCAACTATCAGCCCAAGAGTATTGATGTTGCTGCTTGACAAGTTCATGGTAGAGCATAAATGTGTGTGCATCTGCTGCAATTCCTTACAAACCCAGCTTGGTTCTCCTCCAGTGTCTTGAAGTTGCACCTGATTTTGTTACCAGTTGTCATCTGAATCCACTGGGGAATGGGACAATTTTATTTTCCTTTCTTGACCCAACACCACTTGATTCTGAAAGTTTTGTGGGAAGACATGGTGAGAAGCCCAGGCAGGCACAGTTCAGTATAACTTTTTCAGTGTGGAAAAATGAAAAAAACCCATGCTAAGGAATTGTCAGAATATACTGTATGTGTGTGTGTATTGGGGGGGGGGTGTCCTCTGATCTTCCGTATGGTATTTGTGTTATACTCCAAAGTTCATAAAACCACATGTTAGCTGACTTAACTTTGCCCTTCAGGAACTAATACTCTGGAGTTCTCTTGTAAAATGCATGATAAATTACTCCCCACTTACAAGTCTCTAGCTCTAACTATGTCAAACTATGAAATAGTTTGGTTTTATCACTTGATTGAATCATTTTTTCTTATAATAGTCATACTTTACATGGAGGAGAAATGGTTACGTATAGGAAAGAATTGAGAGTTAAAGCTTTATACTAAAGCTGTAAGCTTTTAGTATAAAAATGACACTCCTGGATTTGTGGATGTTTTTGTTTTGTTTTGGATTTTTTTTGTATCAGGATTGCCTTGTGAAGCCCAGGCTGGACTGGAACTTGTGATCCTTGTGCCTGTCTCCTGATTTCTGGTATTAATACATATGCATGTACCCTCATACCTAGCCTACAGTCTCTGTTTGGTATTTTATTCTCTATCCTAATGTGATATATCCTTACACCTTTCCTCCCTACATACCACTGCCCACAGAGCTATTTGTGGTCTGAATTGCTAGTATTACGGCTTCTGGCATGAAGAACTGATTTCACATTGTGATATAAGCAAGCACACGAATGGCATGCCATTTCTGTGTAATAAAAGTATTCACTGTGCAACAGTAGTCTAATTTTTTAAATTAACTTACTTTATTGTTGTAGAGGTGATATACAGAGGGATTACATTTACATGCATCGGGTAATAAGTTCATTTCCTTACATACCATGTCATCTGTTCCTTCATTCTCTCCCAGTTACTCCCTCCCATCTCTACTCATGAGTTGTATAGTTCACTTTCATCAATGCTCTCCACTGCTGCATTTTTTCACCTTTCCCTCAGATTCTATGCCCTCTCTCCACCTTTCCATAGATATGCATGTGAATACACCGTATATAAGGTAAAGAATACAGAATCATCAGAAAGAGAAAACGAATTAAGAAAACAGTCCTTTGTGTCCATATGTTTGGAGTTAGTTTCAGTATGTACATTTTCATGTACATATGAAGAAGCACTTGGATATTGCAGCTTTGTGATTCTCTCCTAAGATTATCCTCTTTTGGTCTCACTGTATGTGAGTGTAATTTGTCATATCCCAATGCATTTTAGATCTAACCTCCATGTATCGGAAAGAGCATATATCATTTGTCTTTCTGCTCTTGGCTTACCTCACTTAACTAGATTTATTCTAATTCCATTAATTCCACCCCCCCCAGTGACATTATTTTATTCTTTCTGATGGTGTGCAAAATTTTATTGTATATAGGTATCATGTTTTTTTATCCACATATCTATTATGGGGTACTTGGATTTTTAGTAGTCTGAATTTTAAAATGGGAATTGCACATAAAGCTGTGACCATCTTTTGGGAATAGGATTATATTTTTAAAGTCTCTTGTATGCTTTAATATAATTTCTCTATACATTCATTATGGCCTTTCTAGTAAAAATATAAGCCTTTAAAAAAGAATATAAAATGTGCTAGTGTTTTAAAATACTTTGAAGTGTTTCTATTGCAACATTTTTTAAATGTTATTTCATCCAGGTGCTGGTAGTTCATACCTGTAATCCTAGCTACTCAGGAGGCTAAGATCTGAGAATTGTGGTTTGAAGGCAGCACAGGGAGAAAAATGTGAGATTCTTTATCTCCAAATAACCACCCCTAAAAGCCAGAAGCTGGAAGTATGACCAGAATGTTAGAGTGCCAGCCTTGAGTGTAAAAGCCAAGTTAAAGCACTGGGGCCCTGGGTTCAAGTTCCAGGTCCATCACATGTATGCATACACACACACACACACACACACACACACACCACCACCACCACCACCACCACCAAAAAAAATAAAAAAGGGACATTGAGAGTGTGACTGTTCATCAAGGTAAAGGAGAGAACTATAAAATAATAAATTAGAGTAATATATATGCTCACAATAAAGTAGTTTGTACCATTATCTATGCATTACAGTACAATAAAATCTGATTAAAAATTTTTGGTGGTTTTGTAATTACAGGTATCGCAAAGGATTTGAACTCCAGTCATCTCTTTATTCAGGAATTAACCTTGCTGTTTTGCTGATAGTTGCTGGTCAACAGTTTGAAACTTCCATTGAACTGAGGAAAATAGGTAACCCTGTTCATTCTTGCCAATGTTCATACTTTAGTTATTCTAACAACATTAAAAATTATGTGTAAAAATAGCTATTTTGTCAAAAGGAGGACTTACCTTCTGGACAGCAGCTCAAATAAAACATATGCTTATCCTCCACCTAAAGACTTGCATGGTATGACAGAAAGATCTTAATGAGTCTTATCTAAAATTCAAATTCCTAAGGTGTTCGTCTGAACAGTCTGTTGGGAAGAAAAGGGAGCTTGGAGAAAATGAACAATTACTGGGACGTGGGTCAGTTCTTTACCGTCAGCATGTTGGCCAGTGATATCGGGAAGGCAGTCCAAGCAGCAGAGAGATTGTTCAAACTGAAGCCGCCAGTCTGGTAAGTTCCATCTCCATATCTGACCTTGTTCTGAAGGACAAAAAGTAGGCGTTTACAAAAGAGTAACAACTGGTATATTTCTCTTGTGACTTCTTCATTAAAACAGTTAGAACATACATAATGGCTCCAGGGGCTTGCTGCTTTCATGTGAATGTAGAGAAAAATGCACACATGTGCAGAATAATGGCCCTGTGCATTCTGTCCCTGAAATTAGAATATCAATCCTGTTACTTTCTTCAGCTTGTCCAAGTCCTCAAAAACAAAATACTCATTTGTACTAGTATTTATTATGCATTTTTAAAGAAGACCTGTGGTAGAGCTGTAAAAAGCACACCAAGAAAACGATGCCCCTTAGAAAAAGTAAGAATTAAAAGGCTAATAACACAGTATGGTTAATAAAACGATGACACTGCTCTAGGGTAGCCATTATGCAGCCATTTAAATGTGCAGGAAAGGACACTTAAAGAGATAGAAGTGTGTTCATGTTTTCTTATTAAATAAGAAAGACTAGTTGCAGGATATATCTTTCTTTACCAGTGCCTCTCAACCTTTATTATACATCAGAATCACTTGTGTTTAATTAAACCACAGATGCTGAAGTTACGCTCGGGTGTCTAATATAGTAGGTGGCTATGGAACATTAATGTTGCTGATCGTAATTTTTTTTTTTGCCAGTCCTGGGTCTTGAACTCAGGGCCTGGGTGCTGTCTCTTGGCAATCTCAAGGTTAATTAATTCTTTACCATATGAGCCACTGCTCCACTTCCAGCATTTTGGTGCTTACTTGAGGATACGAGTTTCACAGACTTTCTTGCCCTGGCTGGCTTCCAACTGCGATCCTCAGATCTCAGCCTCCTGAAAAGACAGGATTTCAAGTGTGAGCCCTGTGACTGATCTTGATACCTTAGTATCTAGCCTCTCCCAAGGTTTGACTGATATAATGTGTGTGGCCCAAAGCCTTCACCATGAATCACATTGTATGCATAAACTGTCTACCATGGCAATATTTATAGCAGGAAAGACTTTCCAGGGACTTACAGGCAATGTTTCAGTATCCAATCAAATGCCAGACCTGTCTTTGGAATGTGTAGCATTTCCAGAACTGCTGAGTACCCAAGCAAGTCAGATTGAAGTCTAGCTGATTTGCCTTTCCATGGTAACTCTAGACTTCATTTTCAAAGAGAAAATATAATACTATGATGCATTCAGCTGAATCATTCCCATTTATTAATGAGTGAGGATGGAATACCACTGATTGATAGCTATATTTCAGAAACTTCTCAATCACAGCAAAGCTATGGGCAGAGTCAAGACTTCATAATGTTAAAAGTCTACCTGGTCAGATTCTAATCATATAGAATAAATAATAAGCCAACAAATTTCAGATTAGTGATTGGCAGGAATAAAGGAGAGAGTGCAGATGGGAGGTGTAAGCATGACAATCAGAGGACCACATGAGGGAACTTCTGCTGGTAGAAATGTTCTCTACTTTGTGTCTGTAGCAGCATCATGTTGTAGTACTGTACTATACACAATCTTGCCACTATGGTTAACTATATCAAGTATATGTGAGTTCGCTGCATATTTTTCCTCACAACTTCATGTAAATCTAAAAATACATCAAATGAAAAGTTTCATTAAAGAAAAGCCAGTGGGGCTGGGTGCAGTGGCTCACGTCTATAATTCTAGCTACTCAGGAGGCTGAGATCTGAGGATCAAGGTTCAAAGTTCAAAGCCAGCCCTGGCATAAAAGGATCTGAGACTCGTATCTCTAATTAATCAGTAGAAAATGGGAAGTAGGGCTTGGCTTTAGGGTAGGGCAGTAGCCTTGAGCTAAAGAGCTCAGGGACAGCGCCCAGATGGAGTTCAAGCCCCATGACCTACACAAAAAAAAAGAAAGAAAGAAAAGAAAAGCCAGTGGGTTTGAATTATTGGCATTTTGTAATCATGCTTACTTTTAAGCCACTATTGTTATTTCAAACATTTAGCATATGAGCCATGCACTGGCCCCACACCTGTGATCCTTGCTACTCAGGAGACTGGGATCTGAGGATCATGGTTTCCAGCCAATCTGGGCAGAAAAGTTCCTGAGATACTTATCTCCAGTAAACTACTTAAAAAGCCAGAAGTGGGGCTGTGGCTTAAGTGGTAGAGTGCTAGACCTGGCCACTATCCTTTGGCTGGAGATAGTACCCAGACACTGAATTCAAACTCCAGGACTGGTACACAAAAACAGCAACATAAACCATTCAGCATATGCTTTCCAATAACTGTGATTTAGATAATATATACCAAAACAGGTTAAGTGTGATATTAGCCAAATCCCATGCTTTCTAATTCTGTTTACTTTGCCTACTGTATGGATTTCTCTTTTTTTTCTTTTTTTGGATTTCTTGTAATTGTATGGCTGCAAATGATTTTATGAGACAATGTTGACATAATAGGAAATCAAGTAAATAAAAGTTTTATGGAGTTTCTTTTAGTAGATTTTAATTCTGTTTAAGAATCTAACATAGAGTTTGTGATTTTTGTAGGTACCTGAGATCATTAGTGCAGAACTTGTTATTAATTCAACGCTATAAGAAATCCAACACTGAACATTCTCCCAGGCAGGAACAACTTAACTTCTGGCTAGATATAATTTTTGAAGCAACAAATGGAATTACTCATGGACTCAGATTTCCAGTAAGATATTCTAAAACTAGTTTGCTTTATTTGTTTGATTGTTTTGAGGTGCTGAGGATCAAACTTTGTACATACTAGGCAAGTGATATACTACTGAGATATGTGTCTAGCCACAAATTCTTTAAGTTAGACCAAAGAAATATGGATTCATACTGTTGAATTATTAATGCTCAGAAAGGAAGAAAGTTGTAGAATCCTACGGAGATTCAGAAAACCATGTATAAACTCCCTTGGAAATAGCCATATCCTCTCAAATAGTAGCTCTCAATTGAGAATGACTTTGTCTCCCAAGGGACATTTGATAATGTCTGAAGACATTTTGGGTTGTCATAACTAAAGCAGGAGGTGAGATGATATGTTACTAGTTTGCGAGACTGGGGTCTAGGCTGCTAAACATCCACAACACATAAGATAATAAGAAATTATCCAGTAAAAAATGTCAATAGGTCAGAGGCAGAGAAACTGCTATAAAAATCTAATAGTAGCTGGTGTCTACTTATGCCTGTAATTCTCGCTACTCAAGAGGCAAAGATCCGAGGATTCCATTTCAAAGCTAGCCTGGACAGGAGAGTCCACAAGATTATTGTCTCCAATAAACAATAAAAAAAAAGCATAGAAAAAGCCAGGGCAAGTAGCATAGCGCATAGCCTAGTGGTAGCGTGTTTGTCTAGCATGCACAAAGCTCTGGGTTCAATTCCTTGCTACCATATGCTTAGAAAAAGCCAGAAGTGGTGTTGTGGCTCAAGTGGTAGAGCACCAGCCCTGAGAAAGCCCAAACACAGTGCCCAGTCCCTGAATTCAAGGTCCAGGACTGGCAA
This sequence comes from Megascapheus bottae, assembly GCF_031878675.1. NCBI lineage: Eukaryota > Metazoa > Chordata > Mammalia > Rodentia > Geomyidae > Megascapheus > Megascapheus bottae. The sequence goes on along the minus strand of NC_143547.1, from coordinate 7,232,333 downwards.
AAAAAAAAAGAAGTGGCTCAAATGGTAGAGATACAGCCTTGAGTAAAAGAAGCTCAGGGATAGCACTTAGGTCCTGAGTTCAAGTCCCAAGACTGATAAAAAAATCTTGAAACTGTAGTGAAAAATTAAAGCTGTCTTCTATTAAACTTTGGTTTATATCTTGATTAGTGGTGCTAATCAATATTAAAACCTTATTTAAAAAAGAATGTAGTTTTGATTTCAGTGTTATGATCATCTTACAAGAAGTCATTCCTAAGCTCTTTAAATGCTTTGGAAATTATGCTTCAATAATTTTGTTTTATATTATGTCATAAGATTTTATGAACATGCAGTTTTTAAAAATTTCACTAAACTTCTAATAAAAGATGGAATTGTTGAAAATAATAATTATTTTGTTCCTGGGTAATACATTTAAAAATCTCCTTTTAATTATGAAATACTTCATAATTACAAGGTACAAGTTAAAGCCCTCCTCAAGTTTAACGTAGCACTTTGTTTTTGAAGTTTTATTCCTTCTCTCCCCCCTCGTCTCTACCTGCTCTCTTCTGTCTTTCCCCCTTGTCCGTCTCCTCTTTCTTTCTTTTTTTTTTTTCGCTAGTCCTGGGCTTGAGCTCAGGGCCTTAGCACTGTTCTTGGGCTTTTCTCAAGGCTAGCACTCTGCCACTTGAGCCACAGCACCATTTCCAGCCTTTTTCTATGTATGTACCTAGGAATCGAACCCGGGTCTTCGTGCATGCTAGGCAGGCACTATACCACTATACCACTAGGCCAAACTCCCAGCCCGTCTCCTCTTTCTTATCTGTCCTTTTTTCCTCTGTTTACCAAAGACACCTTACTAATGGAAGCATCACTCAACTTTCATCTCTTTCCATGTCCACACATTTTATGCCTGCTGACTATCCAGTTTACTTAGGGCCGGGAGTTGGCCTAGTGGTAGAGTGCTTGCCTAGCATGCACAAAGACCTGGGTTCCATTCCTCAGTACCACATATATAGAAAAAAGCCATAAATGGTGCTCTTGGCCTAAGTGGTAGAGCTCTAGCCTTGAGAAAGCCCAAGGACAGTGCTCGTGCCCTGAATTCAAGCCCCAGGATGAGCAGAAAAAAAATTGTTACTTTAGCCAGGTTCACACCTATAATCCTTGCTACTCAGGAGGCTTGAGGTCTGAGGATCATGGTTTGAAGCCAGCCTAGGCAGGAAAGTCAGTGAGACTCTTATCTTCAATACACTTCCAAAAACGTCAAAAGTGGGGTTGTGGCTTGAGTAGTAGAGCACTAGCCTTGAGCAAAAAAGCTGAGTGATCAGTGCCAGACCATGAGTTCAAGCCCCAGGACTGGTACTAATTAAAAACCAATAATAGAGCTGGGGATGTGATTTAGTGATAAAGTACTTACTTGCCTAGCATACATGAAGCCCTGGGTTCATATAAACAAAAAAAGCCAGAAGTAGCACTGTGGTCAAGTAAAAGAATCTCAGGGATAGTATCCAGGCCCTGAGTTCAAGCCTCAGGACTAGCAAAAAAAATTGTAACCTCACTTTCTTCTGTGTTCTCTTCAGATAGTTTTTTTTGCCAGTTCTGAAGCTTAAACTCAGAGCCTGAGCACTGTCCTTGGGCTTTCTCAAGGCTAGAGCCACTTGAGCCACAACACTATTTCTGGCTTTTTCTATGTATGTGGTAATGAGGAATTGAACCCAGATCTTCGTGGTTGCTAGGCAAGCACTCTACAACTAGGCCACACTCCTGGCGCCTCAGATAGCTTAAGAAAACTTAAGCTACCCTGCCTGGAAAAATGCTCCCCTTTCTGCCTTATTCTCTTTAGAGTATTACATGACACTGAGTCTCACAGCCCTGTTGCTATGTCTGCCTAATTAGAGCCTGCCCTCCTATAGCCAGTGACTTGTGTACCCTGCTGAAGCCCTGGCTCCTAGAGCCATGCTTGGCATAGCTGGTCCTCCGTAAATGTTTGTTAAGTGCAAGTCTTCCCACTTTCTCACTGGGCAGGGTTCTAATTTCACATCCCCATGAGTTACATAAATCTGTTCATATTTTAGGTTCTGGTGATAGAACCAACCAAGGTCTACCAGCCTTCTTATGTTTCTGTCAATAATGAAGTCGAGGAGAGAGTGGTTTCTTTGTGGCATGTTTCACCTACAGAAATGGTAAGAGATGAAAATTATGAACAACTCTTTCTTCTATATAGTAGGATTGGAAAGAAAAGTACCGATGCTTAATTGACTTCTGAATGATAATACTATATAAGAAGATATAATCACAGATGAAAAGAGGAAGGAAAAGCTGGGTGCTAGTGGCTCCTGCCTGTAATTCTAACTATTCAGGAGGCTGAGATCTGAGGATCATGGTTCAAAAGTCAGGAATGAATATCATTGAGAATCTTATCTCAAATAGACTACACAGAAAAAGCCAGAAGTGGCAATGTAGGTCAAGTGATAGAGTGCTAGCTTTGAGCAAATAGAGCTCAGGGATAGCAATCAGGCCCTGAGTTCAAGCCTGAGGACCATCACAAAAAAGAGATTTCTCCATTTGTATGTATGTATGTGTGTGTATGTATGTATATATGTATGTGTGTATATGCATGTGTGTGCATGTACATAAGAGACTAATTGTGGTATGTGTATATTATATAAAGTGAAGTTTTATTATTCCAAAGTTAAAACAGAGAGAAGTAGATAAGAAATATTCAAAGAATCTGGGCACTGGTTGCTTATGTATGTAATCCTAGCTACTCAGGAGGCTGTGGTCTGAGGATTGTGGTTCAAAGACAGCCTTGGCATGGAAGTCCATGAGACTCTTATCTCCAATTAACAACCAGAAAACCAGAAGTGGTGCTGTGGCTCAAGGGGTAGGGAGGCAGCCTTGAGCTGAAGAGCTCAGGGACAACACCCAAGCCCAGAGTTCGATTGCCACGAGTGACAAAAAAAGAAAGAAAAAGCAAAAAAAGTATTCAAAGAAAATTTCTCAAATATTATTATTCCATCCTCATCCCCATCCCCAGTACTATGCTGGCTATCTCCTAAGCCTTTCTCAATACTCAGTTATGTTTAATGTATGTATTTTATATATACATTTATACACAATGATTTAACATAACAATGTGATAATACAGCAGATATTTATTGTTTTGCAAAAATATTTTTAACTCTCTGTACATCATGGGAAGTTTTTCCCATACTACATCCTGATCTACCTTATTTTAAATTGTCCAAATTCTTATTTTCCAATATCATATGATATATCTCCAGGTCTAGATGAACTTATATGCTTTTTCTTTTGAATAAGGTTTATACTCTATATCTTAGACTGGCCTCAAATACACTGGGTATTCTAGACTGGCCTCAAACTTATGTTCCTCCTGCTTCATTTTCCTGGCTGCTAGAATTACCATTCCCAAACATTTCACATTTTCCTTACTGATGCATATGAAAGTTCACTTTTTTTCACTCTTGCCCGTACATCTGCCACAATAGGAGCAGAGATTCCTAGAAATAGTCTCGCTTGATTCAAGGGCACATATGTTTAAAACTTTGATTATTACTATCACATTTATACCATTCTTATTTGTACTTATACCTACAATACAGGAGGCATGCAATTGTAATTACTCATTGCAGAGATAGCCCAAATTCTGATCTGGATCTGATGTCTTGTGTTAATGGAGCTGTTTTCATTTCTTTATCTAAAGTACTTTGTCATTTTTTCCATAAATTTTCAGTAATAAACACAGTACCTTTGGCAAGTGTGTTAGATAGTTATTTGCTTTGCATGTGTTGCCATGGAGTATGAGAATACTTGTGCCATTAACTTGGCAAAGGAAGGTTAATTTTCTCCCTGAAAGCAAGAGTGTGAATGATTATGTTCTAATCAGGTAAAAAAATAAGCACTGTCTTTGCAAATAAAATGCAACATCCTAGAACAAACAAATATTCAAATCCATATTAGAAATACCTTATCAGATATAGTGATAATATCTCAAGTGAAGGCCAGTAAACTTGTCCAATATTTACCATTGGAGCAGTTCTTATCACTCAAAGTAGAGTCAACAGCCATTAGTGAAGATAGACTGACATGATGTGCTTGCATTTTTTCTTCCAATGTGGGCATTAAATATTTAAGTGCAAGAGTGAGAAAACCAAGCTACATTGAAGTATATACATAAATTTATACAACTTTACCTCATTGTTTTAAAAGGTACTTTTTAATTTTTATTTTTGTGCGAATCCTGAGACTTGAATTTGGGGCCTGGGCACAGTCTGGAGGTTTTTTTTGGCCAGTCCTGGGCCTTGAGCTCAGGGCCTGAGTACTGTGCTTGGGCTTTCTCAAGGCTAGAACTCTACCACTTGAACCACAGCACCACTTCTGGCTTTTTTCTATGTATGTGGTTCCGAGGAATCGAACCCAGGTCTTAGTGCATGCCAGACAGGCACTCTACCACTAGGCCAAACTCCCATCCCAGTCTGGGAGTTTTTTGCTCAAGGCCAGCACTCTACCACTTGAGCCATACTGCTACTTCCAGTTTTTCTATCCCACAGGTCCTGGGGCTTGAACTCGGGGCTTGAGCACTGTCCTTGTGCTTTCTTAAGGCTAGAGCTTTTCCACTTGAGCCACAGCACCCCTTCTGGCTTTTTCCTATGTATGTGGTACCAAAGAATTAAACCTAGGTCTTGGTGCATGGTAGGCAAGCACTCTAGTACTAGGCCAGGGCTCATGTTTTCTAGGCTAGCATTGTACTACTTGATCTGTGCCTCCAGACCTTGTTAGGTGGTTATTTTTAAGATAGGGTCTTACAACCTTTCCTGCCTGGGCTGGCTTTGAACTGCAATCTTCCCTCTCAGTTTTCTTAATAGCAAGGATTGTACATGTGTGCTATTAGCATCTGGCTTGCAAAATGGCTTTGAGTTAGTGAAATTTTACCAATGGGATTATAGTTTCAGGCCACTTTTTCTGACTCCAAACATTTTTACAAAGCATTCAACTTATGTGGTCTAAAAATAGGCTAAAATCCTGTTTTAGAGTTTGCCTACTATGTTGAAAGAAGATGAAAACCCATATTGTCTGCTTATTCTATTTAAGTTGCTATTTATTTCGTGTTTATATTATTTGCTCTAAACTGGATTAGAAATACAAGTGAGATTTTATAATACATTAGAAAATGTATCTGGGATTCCAAGTTCTGGCAAGTATAGTGCTCTAATCCCCAACTGCTATTCAAAATAAAGTAGATTGCCAGTAGAACAAAACCAAAACTGATCTTTTACTTAGAAAACTTCGGCTACTGAGTTCTGTCTTTGGTACTTGCAGAAACAAATCCATGAATGGAATTTTACAGCTTCTTCTATTAAGGGAATCAGGTAAGAACACAGAGAAGATGTATCTTATTTTAGGAATAGTAGTTTGTATACCTTAATATTTCTACTTATTCATAAGAGATGTTATTCATACTTCAGCAAAACCTAAAACAAACTGCTTTCCATTTTTCTCCTTATCTGAGGTTCATTATGTATAATTAGTAAGAACTTCTTGGCTCATTGTACTACTTTTTTCTGGGCTCTGATGGCTCATGACTGTAATCTTTGCTACTCAGGAGGCTGAGATCTGAGGATCACAGTTTGAAGCCAGCCCAACAGACAAACCTCACAAGATACTCTTATATCCAATCAGTCACCAAAACCGGAAGTGGAGCCATGGATCAAATGGTAGAATGCCAGCTCTCTGAGCCAAAAAGTTTAAGAACAACTTCCAGGCCCTGAGTTCAAGGCTCAGTAGTGGCATATGCGCATTAAAAAAGGAGATCATTGGGGGCCAGGAGTTTGGCCTAGTGGTAAAGTGCTTGCCCAGCATGCATGAAGACCTGGATTCGATTCCTCGGTACCACATATGTAGAAAAAAGCCAGAAGTAGTGCTGTGGCTCAAGTGGTAGAGTTTTAGCCTTGAGAAAGCCTAAGGACAGTACTCAGGCCCTGAGTTCAAGGCCCAGGACTGGCAAAAAAAAAGAGATTAATGAATTGATAGTTTTTAAAATGATACATTAAAAGATTTTGCAAAAAGCTTCAAATTGGTATTATAGTTTATAGATACTCATCTTATGTTTTGAAATTGTATAGCATATCCAAGTTTGATGAACGGTGTTGTTTTCTTTACGTCCATGATAATTCTGATGACTTTCAAATCTACTTTTCAACTGAAGACCAGTGTAGAAGGTAAGCAACAGGTGATTCAGGTAGCTGTAACCTATGGCAAATCATTTTTAAAGACCTTTTGTTGTGAAATTTATTTGTTTTCTTTATTACTTTCTAAAATTTTAACTTGCAGAAAGTTATTTGTATAACTTTAGGATATGATACCCATACCTCATGATCATTTAAAGTACATAATTTAATATACACCACACTCTAATTTTGGACTTCTTTTGGCGAGGGGTTATGGGGCTTGAACTCAGGGCCTGAGCATTGTCCCTGAGCCCTTTTGCTTAAAGGGTAACATTCTACCACTTGGAAGGCAGCTCTATGTCCAGTTTTCTGGTAGTTAATTGTTAATGAAAGTCTCACAGACTTTCCTGTCTGTGCTGGCTTTGAACTGTGATCCTCATATCTCAGCCTCTTGAATAGCTAGAGTTACAGGCATGAACCATTGGTGCCTAGTTTTAATTATGGAATATTTTAATTACCTATAAATAAAACCTAGTATCCATTAGCATTCACTCCCTCATTTTCTCCCAATCTCATTCCTCATGATACCAGCCCTATGCAGCCATCTGTCTAATTTCTACACATTTGCCTATTTTGGACATTTCATATATATTGAACTATATGGTATGTGGTCTTTTGTGAGTGACTTCTACTTAGCATAGTGTTTTCAAGATTCACCCATAGTATGTGTCAGTACTTCATTGCTTTTTGTGTCTAAATACTATTCCGTTGTATAAGTATGCCATGTTTTTTTTTTAAATCTTTTCATCAGTTGGTAGGTTGGAATGCTTCTAGTTTGGGTCTATTATGAATTTAGCTTCTATGGACATTCACAAGTAAGTGTTTGTGAGGAAATATGCTTGATATTTTTCTTCAAAATGCTAGGTCTTAAGGTTATTCTTGTTTAAGCTTTTGTTTTCCTAGACTATTTTTCATTAGCAATGTATGAGTTTTTAGGTTTTGTACCTCCCTGCCAACACTTGTTATTTTCTGTCCTTTTGATTATAGCCATCCTAATAGATATGAGATGAGATCTCATTGTGATTTTGCTTTGCATTTCCCCGAGGCAAAATTCTGAGCATCTTTGCATGTGTTTATTTGCCATTTATATTTTTGGTGAGCAAATGTCTAGTCAAATCCTTTTCCAAAAGGAAAAAAAAACATAATTTTGAAAAATATTGAGCGCTTGAGGAAATTAGAAAAAGCCAGAGTAAAGAATTACTGTGTATGTTTCATCCAGAATTGTTGGAAAAGATGATTAGGAATCAATACATAATTCAGTTGGTGGAGATACTGTACAGAGAGGATTCAGGTGAATATTGGAACTACATTAATAAGCATTAAAAATCCTTATCAAATCAAGGAATAGAATGATTGTTCCATGCTATGAAGGTTTGGGTTAAGTACAATGTAATGAAATGGACTAATTTCAACAGAAGAAGCAAGAGTGATCCTAACTGACACCATGTTTGTGATGTTTAGGTTTTGCTTTTTGGTCAGAGAGATGTTAACCAATGGAGTGGGCAGCTCTGTGGAGTTAGAGGGAGAGGCTGATGGAGATACCTTAGAGGTGAGTCACACTAAGTCTGAAATTAAAAGTTCTTTAATATGTCATTTTTATTAACTAAAGAAAATGTCCCAATTTTTATGTGAAAATACTCTGTTGAGTATCTTTAAAAGTACTTTTGAACTAGACAGCTGTCACCAGCCATTGCTCTCAGAGATTAAGTTTAATGTGCCTCCATAGAAATAGCTTATAACCTTGGCTTTCTCTCAAAATATTTAACAAAAATTTGGCCATGGACCAGACTGCATTTTGCTTTTGTGTACCATCTAGGATAATTTTTTTCTAAGCTAATTAGCAGTATTTATGAGACTCTAAGAGAAATAATTAGTCAGCTCGTTGCAGACTCTAGTTATATCTACTTTTTTATCATATGTTAAATGGTAACTACTTTTATATGATATGTTAAATGGTAACAATTTTCAAATGTTAGGAAAGTCAGATCATCATTAGCTGTTTAGGACAACACAGTTGTAGTCCACAGTTACTACACCACTTTATGAATGTTTAAATATTCTATAAGTTTTCACATTTGCCACTAAGTCAGGTTCTCTCATTGATTACAATTTAATGAGACTTCATTATACTTTTAAATGATGTTGAAATAATTTTCTTGAGGTTTCCTTTAGAAAATATCAAAGGGATTCATTTTAACAATTGAATCAAGTACTAGAATTATTGCTTTACTATCAAAATTTGTTGTACTAGAAATGAACTGTGAAATATAATTTGAAGGCATCAGAGAAAGGTATGAGATTTTTAAAAAAATATCCTTTATGGAGCAGGCTGATTGATAATAAAATTAGACAGTGATGAAAATACTTTAATAATCTCAATTTTCATGAGCATCCCTAGAAGTAGATCAGCAAGAACACACACACACACACACACACACACACACACACACACTCAAATGTACACACACACACACACACACACACAAAGTGAGAGAGTTTGGTGTGTATATATAAACTGCTTTCTCTAAGTAGACACAGGGAAGTGTGAGAAACAGCATTACTTTCTTTCTGTTTTGTTTCATCATAAGGAAGAATCAATTCAAAAGCCATCGTAAGCCCTTCCTTTCTTCCTTCTTTCCTTCCCTCCCTCCTTTCCTTATATCCTTCCTTCCTAGACAAAGTCTTAGAATACAGCCCAGCCTGAGCTGAAACTCTTGATCTTTCCTGCCTCTGCTTTTTTTTCTAGTCCTGGGGCCTGAACTCAGGGCCTGAACACTGTCCTTGGGTTTTCTCAAGGCTAGAGATCTACCACTTGAGCCATAGCACCACTTGCAGCTTTTTTCTGTGTATGTGGTACTGAGGAATGGAACCTGGGTCTTTGTGCATGCTAGGCAAGCACTCTGCCACTAGGCCAAACTCTTGGCTGCTGCCTCTGCTTTTTGAATGCTGGTATTACATCCAGATGTAGTAGTATATCTGGCTGCAAGAGCATTTGATGGTAGATTGTGGGAAAATAGCGATGTTAACAGTAAATCCAAATTGTCAGTCATATGGTAGATACGTATGACTGAAAAAAAGAGGAAGACCTTCTAGAATATGTCCACTTTGTTAAGATAATTTTAACTCTTATTCAATTTCAATTCCTTCCTGGGTTATTGAAAGAGGTTTGTGTCCTGACAACTTGATAAAGGACCATTCAGAAAGACACTCATTTGGGGTGCTTAACATGTTTAGGAACAGGTGTGTAGGTGTGTGTGTGTGTGTGTGTGAAAGAGAGAGAGAGAGAGAGAGGGAGGGAGGGAGGGAGGGAGGGAGAGAGGGAGAGGGAGGGAGAGGGAGAAGGAGAGGGAGAGAGAGAGAGAGAGAGAGAGAGAGAGAGAGAGAGAGAGAGAGAGAGAGAGAGAGAGAGAGAGATGGGGCTTGATTTCTGAGCCTGGGGGCTGTCCCTGAGCCCTGAGCTCTTCAGCTTGAGGCTACCACCCTACTCCGGGGCTTGGGTGTTGTCCCTGAGCTCTTCAGCTCAAGGCTACTGCCTTACCCCTTGAGCCATAGCCCTACTTCCTATTTTTTAGTGATTCATTGGAGATAAGAGCCCCTCTTTAGTACCTGGGCTGGCTTTGAACTGTGATGGTCATATCTCAGCCTCCTGAGTAGCTAGTATTATAGGCGTGAGCCACCATGGTCAGCTAGTATCAGTCTTAAATTGCAGCATTAAGATGGTGGAAACTCTCTACAAGGTGAGCTAGACTATTGTTTTATTGACTTCCATTTCATAAGATCACGCTATCAGTGCATGAACAACTGAGAAACATTTTTATGTTTTTTTTTTTTTTTTGGTTGGCCATGGCGCTTGAACTCTGGGCGTGGGCACTGTCCCTGAGTTCTTCAGCTCAAGGCTAGCACTCTGCCACTTGAGCCACAGCACTACTTCCAGTTTTCTAGTAATGAATTAGAGATGAGTCTCATGACTTTTGTTCTTGGGTTGGGTTTGAACTGTGATTCTCAGATCTTAGCCTCCTGAGTAGTTATGATTACAGGCCCGAGCCATTGGCACTCTGCCTGAGAAACATTATTAAATGAAAAGTATATAGCCTATTAATTGTAACTTTCTTGACATTCAGATGTGTTTATAATTTTTTTTGCCAGTCCTGGGCTTGAGCTCAGGGCCTGAGCATTGTCCTTGGACTTTCTCAAGGCTAGAGCTCTACCACTTGAGCCTCAGCACCACTTCTGGCTTTTTTCTATGCATGTGGTACCGAGGAATCGAACTCGGGTCTTCATGCGTGCTAGGCAAGCACTTTAACCACTAGGCCAAACTCCCGGCCCCTGTTTATAATTTTTAAATTGTGAGATAACTTCTCTATTTTTTATTGTTTTGCAAGGTGTGTGTGTGTGTGTGTGTGTGTGTGTGTGTGTGTGTGTGTGTGTTGGTATTGGAACTCGGGACCTAGGCACTGTCTCTTAATTTTTCCCCCCTCAAGGCTAGCACTCTATTACTTGAGCCACAGCTCCATTTCTGGCTTTTTTTGTGGCTAACTGGAAATATGTCTCATGGATCTTCCTATCAAGTGTGACTTCAAACCATGATCCTTAAAACTCAGTCTCCTGAGCAGCTAAGATTATAAGCATGAGCCACTGGTGCCCAGCAAGATTTTAAATGTCTTTATGGAACAGCATCCAGGCTCCAGATATAGGTTTCAAAGGAGACCCTGTTACACTGTAGGGAATGCCTGTGACATGACATTCACTCTTTTGCTCTGAGATAGGGTGGTTGACAGGATCTCATCTTTGGGCTCCACAATGCTCTCATGGTCAGTCAAGGATGTCTTAGGGCCAGTCTTGCTATTTAGGTCCCAGGACAGCATGATCTTCACTTTGATTTGCAGTATACCCTGTCTGAGCAGTACTTGGCCCACGGTACTTTCAACATAATAGCAAACAGATTCCCCACTGTGGATCATCAGGTCATCCACAAACTTTGTGAACTTAATCTTCCCTACTTGGATTGTCCCAGACACTACAACCTCATGGTCTTTAGCCCCATTCTCCACAATAAACTGCAACCCACCATAGGAGGCTCTGGGCACAGCAAGCCCTCCTAGGCGTTGGAATGCAGAGACTCTGCCTGGACAATGACACATACTTGTCTGGGGATTTTTCAGCCTTCAAGGAAGGCAAACCTCTTCTCAACGACTGCAGTCAATTTCTGGTTGTACTGACCTTTCTCACTAAGAACATTCTGTGTCCTGGTAGCCAAGATTATCATTTATGTCCTGGTGGGTATAATTCAGACATCGATTCCAGACTAGCCATCTTCAGGCAGCCTCCAAGTTAAGAAATTCATTCAGTGCAGCACGTAAATGTCAGTTCTCACCTCTGACAGCACTTCCTTTTACTACTGTCATCAGTGCAACTTCAGGGTTTTCAAGGGCTTTTCAAGTGGCAGTTACACACTTTATTTTTTACCCTGTTTTGTCTTGTTTTGTTTTGCACCCCCTTTCTTTAGTATGAGTATGATCTTGATGAAAATGGAGAAAGGATTGTCTTGGGGAAAGGCACCCACGGGATTGTGTATGCAGGCCGAGATCTGAGCAATCAAGTGCGAATAGCCATCAAAGAAATCCCTGAGAAAATCATCAAGTGAGTTGGGACTTTCAAACTATGTACTTTGCTATCTAATACCATATCCCAGGCCTATACTGACCACACAGAGGGTTTAAAGATGTAAGCTGTGTCCAGAGAATTTCCAATTGTTATAATATGATTGGGGTTAGAGGTGTAGTTCACATTATAACAATTGGAAATGGTTATGATTTGCTTCGATTATCATTACAGAAATTAAAGGAAGTTAAAAAATTCAGAGATTGGAAAAAAAAGAAAAGATTTGTGGAGAGATCAATCATAGTTTGTCAATCAGACTTTTTTTTCTTCTTTTCTTTTTTTTTTTTAATACTCAGCCCTCAACCTTTCCTGTGGATTTTGGGCTATTTTTTCTAATCATCATTAATGTTACTTTATTTCAACATTATTTTTAAACCTTATCAAGTGTTCCCTTCTTGGAAAACTTATATCCCATCTAAATTTAAACAACAGTGTTTACTGTTGAGTGTTTTCTGTAGAGAATCTATCTACATACATGGTTATCACTACAGCATGAAAAATAATCATCCCTGGAGTGCAGGCATGGGAACCATAGCTGTAGGGCTGGCACCAACACTCAATACTGATGGATATGTGCATAAATGGCCCTAAGTGATATTACTGAGGGACTGGGGATAGGGTATAGATGATTTCTAGCAACTCTAAGGCCATTCATTTATGAATCTATTCATCTGCAGTATAAGAGAAGATTACGTAATCATAAGACAAGACCAGAAAAGAGCTAATCCAATTTCATTATGTTATCAATATGAAAACCAAAACTGGAAGAAGATAAATGACTTCTCTGAGGAGCCTGCAAAAACAAGCCTAGGAGCCTGGGCTCTTGAGTTCGTCATCTAGCATTCTGACTCCTATTCTTGTGATAGATAGAGGTGTTGCAGTTGTCTCGATGTGGGGAATTTCTGGCTTGTACACATACTACTTCCTTCATTTGATAGCATTAGCAATTAAAATATTTCACTGCCCCATAGCAGTTCCTGGGATTTTAGAACTAGGATTTTAGATACCATTTTCCCCAATTTGCCTAAATTTATTAAGATTAGATACCTTTGGCACCCAAAAGTCTTGGCTGGTAGTAGGGACTGATAGGTGACAAGGCAATTGTTCATGATCCTAAGATACTACCAGTGGAGCAGGGAATGTAGAATTAAAACAGAATTGTTTTAAAACAAAATACATTCAGAGAATAACAAACCCCTTTTATGGCTTGAATGTGGGATATGGAATAGTAGAGAGCACTTGAGGCAACAATAAAATTGGGGGGAGAATTAAATTCATTGCATAATCTATAAAACTAGGTAAATTAAGAAGATGGGTAGAGTTGGACATGATAGGGGAGAATGATAAAAGGGTTATACTGATCTCAATGCATTGTACTTATAAATGGTTATATTGACTGGTTACACTGACTTAAAGATAATAAAAATATAAAAAGTTGGATACATAAAAATCTTTCCCTCTATCATAGATAATAAGAATGGTTATATTAAGATGTCATGTGGCCTGTGGTTTGTGTATAGAATTTATGGAATGAAGTGCTATTGTGAAAATTGTGATTTGTGAAAAGGAGATCATTCCCGGGATGGAAAATGAATTAAAGCCTCAGATTCTCGGAATGGCCATATCATTAGGTGTAGATTGAGTCTGGAGAGTAAGACTAGAGGGTAGCTGAGCCCAGAAACTTCTACAACATTACCCTTCATGGGAGGAGGAGAAACTGCTGAGAGAAGTAAAACCAGTTAGTGAGTCCAGGCCCTAACAATAGAGATGGTAGCAGTAGAAACCACTGTCTAATCCTTGAGCACATATCTGTGTCTCCACTGGTGCCTGGAAACACGAGGTACTTTGGTCCCCAGCATCCCTACATGGCTAGTATTAGTACAGGTTAAATATTTCTTATCTGGAATGCCTTGGACTAGGCATGTTTCAGATTTTGACTTGTTTTGCATACATTTAATAAGGTCTATTGGAGATGGGACTCGAGATGGGACTTATGTTTCATATACTCTTTCTATACATAGACTGAAGCTAATTTTGTAATGTATTTCAGTGTGCCTTCCTTTTGACTGAAGCCCATCATACAAAGTCAAGTGTGGAATTTCCTACTATTTGGTGTCAGGCTGGCACTCAAAAATTGTTGGAATGTGGAGCATGTTGAATTTTCAGATTAGTGATGCACAGCCTGATCCCTGTTTGTTTTGGGGGGGATCCATGGGGCTTCAACTTGGCCTGGTCGCTGTCCCTGAGCTCTTCATCTCAAGGCTATCACTTTACCCCTTGATCTAAGCCCCACTTCCCATTTTCTAGAGGTTAACTGGAGATAAGAGTCTCGGGTCTTTTTGTGCCCGGGCTGGTTTTGAACTTTGATCCTCGGATCTCAGCCTCCTGAGTAGCTAGGATTGTCCCATGTTTTTTAGATGGGAAGTTGAGTGGGTTCATGAAAACCAAAGGATAGAGTATTTATGGAAAAGATGGCCAACAGGCAGATGCGAGGTGCTATGAAGCCCTACAGCCCCTAGGATTTAGCAGATGATGTCAGGTTTATTTTTTTTCTACAATAGGTACTCTCAGCCTCTGCATGAAGAGATAGCCCTGCACAAGCACCTCAAACACCGCAATATTGTCCAGTACCTGGGCTCTGTTTCAGAGAATGGCTACATTAAGATATTTATGGAACAGGTACCTGGAGGTAAGTATATTTTTTGCTGTCTTCTAGTCTCATATTCTTAAAATCACTCATAAAAATAAAATGGACATTAAAATAGTCCTATCAGGACCAGGCACCAGTGTCTCATGCCTATATCCTGGCATGGTTCAAAGCCATCCCAGGCAGGAAAGTCTGTGAGACTCATCTCCAATTAACCACCAAAAAAGTCAGAAGTAGAGTTGTGGCTCAAGTTATATAGCACTAGCCTTGAGTACAGAGCCTTGGGAACAACACATAGGTCTAAGTTCAAACTGTAGAACTGGCACACACAAAAAAATTGTCTTACCATTTGAAAAAAAAAGAGAGACCTTTTAGAGGTTGAAAACTAGGAGTTCTTCTGATGAGTTGGATACAAGCCTTCCAAATTTCTGATCTGTTTATTCTACCCAGAAATAGTTACTATTTACTAAATACCAGCACTGGAGACAAAGAGATGAAGAAAGGAGAGTCTCTAGTCTTGAGTACTTTGCAGTCTAGGGGTTTAAAGGTGCTTTGGAAAAGGGTAGAGGAGACACAGATTTTTAAAGGTGACAATGAAAAATGATACATTGTTACTGAAATCATATGCAAGTGTTTTAGCCACAAACTCCTCACCAGTAGGCAACAGAGTATAACTGGTAAGACTTTCCTGGATCTGAACTGTTTGGTTTGAATGAGCCCAGCTATCCAAAGCTGTGTGATCTCTGACAAATTATTTAACTTCATATCCTCAGCTTTCTGGAGGAATAAATGAACTATAAAGTTGGAGGAATAATAGTTACTATAATGATTAGAGGAATAATTAATGAAATTCTAACAACTATTTCAGTAGGTCATTTGGTGAGTTAAATGAGATAATCTATGTATAGCTCTTAAAATAGTGCCTGAGAGTGAGCAAGAGTAAGTGAGTAAATATTCTTGATTGATAAAACTTTAAATTAATTATTGAGTCGGGAGCATAACCTAGTGGTAGAATGCTCACCTAGCATGCATGAAGTCCTGGGTTCAATTCCTGAGTACCACATAAACAGAAAAAGTCAGAAGTGATGCAGTGGCTCAAGTGATGGAGTGGTAGCCTAGACCAAAAAAACAAAAACAAAAACAAAAACAAACCTCAAGGACAGGGCCAGGAGTTTGGCCTAGTAGTAGAGTGCTTCTCTAGCATGCATGAAGGCTCGGGTTCAATTCCTTGGTACCACATACTTAGAAAAAGCCGGAAGTGGTGCTGAGGCTCAGGTGGTAGAGCTCTAGCCTTGAGAAAAATCCAAGGACAATGCTCAGGCCCTGAGCTTAAGCCCAGGACTGGCAAAAAGAAAAAAAAACTCAAGGACAGTGCCCAGGTCCCAAATTCAAGCCCCAGGGCTGGCAAAAAATAAAAATGAAAAAAATCAGTAATTATTGACTAAAGACAAATATCAAGTTAAAAATGTCACAACATTCAGGAGGATGAGATCTAAGGATCATAGTTCAAAGCCCTCCGCAGCAGGAAAGTCCATGTGACTCTTACCTCCAATTAACCACCAACGAGTCAGGTATGGTGCTGACTCAAATAGCATCAGCCTTGAGTGAAAAAGCTAATAGACAGATCCTAGGCCCTGAGCTCAAATCCCAGTACAAGCACACAAAAGTCATCTTGATGTACTCTGCTGAACTCTTACAATTTTTTGAATCTTGGAATTTTTGAATCTTTGTCATACTGTTAAGATTTGTTTCTTTTATTGTGTCTATTTCCAGGAAGTCTTTCAGCTCTCTTAAGATCCAAATGGGGACCGATGAAGGAGCCCACTATCAAATTTTATACCAAACAGATCCTGGAAGGCCTAAACTATCTCCACGAAAACCAGATAGTGCACAGGGACATAAAGGTATTGATCTTTCTAAGCTACTCGGGTGACATTGTTCTCATATCAGTCACAGGAGCTGTCAGTGCAATATGTGCTGAGCACCTTGTCCACAGAAGGAGATGGATTAGCAAGACGTCTCCATTTCCATCTCCACCATGGCTAAGCCCGGTCTTCTTGAGACAGGGTTTTATGG